>NC_041010.1:21980232-22115927 GCF_004193775.1 Glycine soja | reverse complement strand
CATCAGCAGACTCTCCTTCCCCGGTAAACGCATTGTTTTCCACTCAAAAAGCGTATGCTGCTCTAATCAGTTGGAATATTTATCTCTTTACTAAAGCATGTTTGCATTTTAGCAAAGAAAACACCGAGACTTTTTCAAGTCTCACCAGTTATCCAGAACTACGTAGGTCTGAGTTCCTCATTGGGGGATACGTAGGAGCAAGAGCCTCGCTTTTGTCGACCACACCGCCTTTTGTTGCCATGACCCAAGAGCTGGTAGCCCGCGGAGACACCTTACGGTTATCCGCACCTCGTCATTCAGTGACCCCAAGTGTGATTGACGAGCAGAGGCCAATGTGGTCATCTGCGCCCTTTCCGGAGATGTCAACATTTTCCGATGGAGACTTTTCAAGTCTCACAAGTTATCCAGAACTACGTAGGTCTGATTTCCTCATTGGAGGATACGTAGGAGCAAGAGCCTTGCTTTTGTCGGCCGCCCCATAATCTTTGTCATACTGACCCTGAGGTCATGTGACATGCACCCTTGTATCATCCAGAGGCGGCGGGCCCGATGATACGCGGAGATACCTTACGGTTATCCGCACCCTTTTGTCATCCAGAGGCGGCGGGCCCGATGACAAGCAGAGACCAAGTTTGGTCATTCTGCACCCTTGTATCATCCAGAGGCGGCGGGCCCGATGATATGCGGAGATACCTTACGGTTATCCGCACCCTTTTTGTCATCCAGAGGCGGCGGGCCCGATGACAAGCAGAGACCAAGTTTGGTCATTCTGCACCCTGGTATCATCCAGAGGCGGCGGGCCCGATGATACGCGGAGATACCTTACGGTTATCCGTACCCTTTTGTCATCCAGAGACGGCGGGCCCGATGACAAGCAGAGACCAAGTTTGGTCATTCTGCACCCTTGTATCATCCAGAGGCGGCGGGCCCGATGATACGAGGAGATACCTTACGGTTATCCGCACCCTTTTTGTCATCCAGAGGCGGCGGGCCCGATGACAAGCAGAGACCAAGTTCGGTCATTCTACACCCTTGTATCATCCAGAGGCGGCGGGCCCGATGATACGCGAAGATACCTTACGGTTATCCGCACCCTTTTGTCATCCAGAGGCGGCGGGCCCGATGACAAGCAGAGACCAAGTTTGGTCATTCTACACCCTTGTATCATCCAGAGGCGGCGGGCCCGATGATACGCGGAGATACCTTACGGTTATCCGCACCCTTTTTGTCATCCAGAGGCGGCGGGCCCGATGACAAGCAGAGACCAAGTTTGGTCATTCTGCACCCTTGTATCATCCAGAGGCGGCGGGCCCGATGATACGCGGAGATACCTTACGGTTATCCGCACCCTTTTGTCATCCAGAGGCGGCGGGCCCGATGATAAGCAGAGACCAAGTTTGGTCATTCTGCACCCTTGTATCATCCAGAGGCGGCGGGCCCGATGATACGCGGAGATACCTTACGGTTATCCGCACCCTTTTGTCATCCAGAGGCGGCGGGCCCGATGACAAGCAGAGACCAAGTTTGGTCATTCTGCACCCTTGTATCATCCAGAGGCGACGGGCCCGATGATACGCGGAGATACCTTACGGTTATCCGCACCCTTTTGTCATCCAGAGGCGGCGGGCCCGATGACAAGCAGAGACCAAATTTGGTCATTCTGCACCCTTGTATCATCCAGAGGCGGCGGGCCCGATGATACGCGGAAATACCCGAGTGGTTATCCGTATAAACATTCTTTTGCTATCTGTAAGACAGAACGCTTGATAGCATGCAGAGGCTGACATAGTCTTCTGCACCTTTTGTTCCTCCGGGAACAACAAGTCATTTACATGCGGAAATTTCATGGTCACCCGCGACTCTCGTCAACCGAGAGGAGCGAAATTAGTGTCATACACTGATGTTCGTCCGGGGACCTTTGCTTGATGACATGCGACCATTCTTTAGTCCTTGTGAGGTGCTTGGCATCCATCATTAGGAAATTTGTGAAATTCTAGGAACGACAAGTCATGGTCACCCGCGACTCTCGTCAACCGAGAGGAGCGAAATTAGTGTCATACACTGATGTTCGTCCGGGGACCTTTGCTTGATGACATGCGACCATTCTTTGGTCCTTGTGAGGTGCTTGGCATCCATCATTAGGCAATTTGTGAAATTCTAGGAACGACAAGTCATGGTCACCCGCGACTCTCGTCAACCGAGAGGAGCGAAATTAGTGTCATACACTGATTTTCGTCCGGGGACCTTTGCTTGATGACATGCGACCATTCTTTGGTCCTTGTGAGGTGCTTGGCACCCATCATTAGGCAATTTGTGATATTCTGGGAACAACAAGTCATTTGCATGTGGAGATTTTATGGTCACCCGCGACTCTCGTCAAATCGAGAGGAACGAAATTAGTGTCTTATCTTTACTTTCCTTTTATCTCCAATAAAAGACAAGTAAAGAGGGGCAACTGTCATACCCTAATTTCGTCCGGGGACCTTTGCTTGATGACATGCGACCTTTCTTTGGTCCTTGTGAGGTGCTTGACACCCATCATTAGGCAGTTTGTGAAATTCCAAGACATGCTGAAAAACCAAAAAAATATTGATGCACAATCCGTAAGTTTCCGTGACACACCGGAAATCAAATGGAAGCATCGTTGCATAATTAAGTGAGGTTCCGTAACATTCCGTAAGTCAAAAAGGGGATGATTATGTAATTCGCAAGGTTCCGTAACATTACGGAAAGAAAACAAGTATCGTTACGAAATTCGTAAGTTTCCGTAACTTTACGAAAAAAGAATCACCAAAAAATAGCAGAGGGGGTGTACTTAGTAAAAATGGGGGTGCAAATAGCACCCAGGCCCACTTGGGCCCTCCAGAATATTCCTCCAGAAGGCTGTTGCTTCTGGAGGAAGCAACCTGGCTCGCCTGGGCGAGCTGAGCTCGCCTGGGCGAGCTGGGCGGCAACCACCTCCCCTATTTTGCTATAAATAGGGGAGGAAGTGAAGAAGAAAGGGGTTCAGCCCCTTTGGCACTTCTCTCTCTTTCGAATTTGCTTGGAAAAATTGTTTCCGTGAAGAAAATCTAAGCCGAGGCGCTTCCGAAACGTTTCCGTAACGTTTTCCGTGAGGAATTTCGCAAAGGTTTCAACCGTTCTTCGACGTTCTTCATTCGTTCTTCATCGTTCTTCGATCTTCAACGGGTAAGTACCTCGAACCAAGCTTTTCGATTCATTCTATGCACCCATGGTGGTCCACATTGTGTTTCGTGCATTTTTATTCTCGTTTTGTTTACTTTTTATACCCCCTGTTGACGTGCTTAAGCCATTTTACTTAAGTCATTTCTCGCTTAACTTAAAAATAAAATCAATTTCCACCGAACGTTTGAATTGTATTATCCGTTAACTTCGGTTAAAATGAATTCCGACCGTTCGGTCGTGCCGTAACCACGTTGGAAATCAAAAAGAGGTAAAAAATAATATAATAATCAAAAAAACATCTTTTTAGTAAAACAAAGCGGAAAATCAATCGGACGTTTTCTCTTTGGGATTTCTCATTCTTAATCGAATTGATTAATAACTAAAGTGAAACTAAGGCTAAAATCAACTCGCCTAGTCAAGCTCGTCCACAAAAATAGGCTTTTGAAGTTTGTCATTTCAATTTCTCACTAAGTAAAATGGATCATTTTTAAGGTCCAACGCCTTAAAATGATCACGCCTTAAAATGATCACCACTTAAGTAAAAAAGAATCACTTGATAAGAAAGAACTACGTAGGTCTGATTTCCTCATCACAAATTGAGGAATACGTAGGAGCAAAGGGAAACACCCTTGTCGACCACAAAAAAGAGAAAAATATAAAAAGGGTATAAAGGATATAAAGACATAAAAGGGAACGTAAAAATCAAAGTCATGTTTGCACATTCAATTAAAGGCTGCCGTCCCTTGGGACGGACGTGTGGGGTGCTAATACCTTCCCCGTGCGTAAATACAACTCCCGAACCTTTCACTTAAAAGTTCGTAGATCGCGTCTTTTCCGGTTTTTCCGACGTTTTCCTCAAATAAACGTTGGTGGCGAATCCGCGCGTATTCCTTTCGTGGAACACGCATCCCGCGAGTCTCGCGTCGCCCTCCCGCCGAAGGGTAGGTTGCGACACCTTGAATCAGAAATCTATACCTGTTGCAAGGGTTTGTGGTTTGTGCTCCTCTGCTGACCACCATACAGACCTTTGCCCTTCCATGCAGCAACCTGGAGCAATTGAGCAGCCTGAAGCTTATGCTGCAAATATTTACAATAGACCTCCTTAACCTCAGCAGCAAAATCAACCACAGCAGAACAATTATGACCTTTCCAGCAACAGATACAACCCTGGATGGAGGAATCACCCTAACCTCAGATGGTCCAGCCCTCAGCAACAACAACAGCAGCCTGCTCCTTCCTTCCAAAATGCTGCTGGCCCAAGCAGACCATACATTCCTCCACCAATTCAACAACAACAACAACCCCAGAAACAGCCAACAGTTGAGGCCCCTCCACAACCTTCCCTCGAAGAACTTGTGAGGCAAATGACTATGCAGAACATGCAGTTTCAGCAAGAGACCAGAGCCTCCATTAAGAGCTTAACCAATCAGATGGGACAATTAGCTACCCAATTGAATCAACAACAGTCCCAGAATTCTGACAAACTGCCTTCTCAAGCTGTCCAAAATCCCAAAAATGTCAGTGCCATTTCATTGAGGTTGGGAAAGCAGTGTCAAGGACCTCAACCCGTAGCACCTTCCTCATCTGCAAATGAACCTGCCAAACTTCACTCTATTCCAGAAAAAGGTGATGACAAAAATTTACCTAACAATTTCTGTGCAGGTGAATCTTCTTCCACAGGTAATTCTGATTTGCAAAAGCAGCACATTCCCCCTCTTCCATTCCCTCCAAGAGCAGTTTCCAACAAAAAAATGGAAGAGGCAGAGAAAGAGATCTTGGAAACGTTTAGAAAAGTAGAGGTAAACATACCTCTGTTGGATGCAATAAAGCAAATTCCAAGATATGCCAAATTCTTGAAGGAGCTGTGCACTAATAAGCGGAAGCTTAAAGGAAGTGAACGAATTAGCATGGGCAGAAATGTCTCCGCATTGATTGGTAAATCTGTTCCTCAAATTCCTGAAAAATGCAAAGATCCAGGTACATTCAGCATACCTTGTATCATAGGGAATAGTAAGTTTGACAATGCCATGCTAGATTTAGGAGCTTCTGTTAGTGTTATGCCTCTGTCTATTTTTAATTCTCTATCTCTAGGCCCCTTGCAGTCAACTGATGTGGTAATTCATTTAGCTAATAGAAGTGTTGCCTACCCTGTTGGTTTCATAGAAGAAGTCTTAGTTAGAGTTGGTGAACTGATTTTCCCTGTTGATTTTTATATTTTGAATATGGAAGATGGATTTTCTCAAGGATCAGTTCCCATCATTCTAGGCAGACCCTTTATGAAAACTGCTAGAACTAAGATAGATGTTTATGCAGGCACACTGTCTATGGAATTTGGTGACATAACTGTTCATTTTAATATTCTGGATGCTATGAAATACCCATCTGAAGATCTTTCTGTATTTCGTGCTGAAATAATTGACCATGTTGTTGATGAATACATGACTGATCTTTATTCTAATCTGCATGCCTCTCACTCTTCATGCATTGAGTCTGAAATTGTACTTGATCATATGTCTGAATTTGATGCTGAGAGTGAATCTGAGAGTGATATTGATTGCATGCCTGGTGGTGGTGTTTTACCTCTTGAGATTGATTTTATAGAGTCAGATAGGACTAACCATGTTTCAGGAAGTACACATACCTCTGACTTTCTTTATGAGGTAAAGGCTGAGAAACCATCTCCTTCTACCACTGTCCAGCCGACCACACCAGAATTGAAGCCTCTGCCATCAAATTTAAAATACGCTTACTTGGATGATAGCAAGAGTTTTCCAGTGATTATATCTGCCTCCCTTGCTGATGAGCAAGAGGAGAAGTTGTTGTCAGTTCTCAAGAAGCATAAGAAGGCTATAGGCTGGACCCTGGCGGACATTCCTGGTATTAGCCCATCCACATGTATGCATCGAATAAATTTAGAGGATGGAGCTAAACCAGTAAGACAACCACAGAGAAGACTCAACCCGGTGATTCTTGATGTAGTAAAGAAGGAGATAACCAAGCTTTTGCAAGCTGGAATCATTTATCCTATATCCGATAGCCAATGGGTGAGTCCCGTCCAGGTAGTCCCGAAGAAGACTGGCCTCACAGTGATCAGAAATGAGAAGGAGGAGCTGATTCCTACTCGGGTGCAGAACAGTTGGAGAGTCTGCATTGACTATAGGAGGCTGAACCAGGTTACCAAAAAGGACCATTTTCCCCTGCCATTCATTGACCAGATGCTTGAACGCCTGGCAGGTAAATCCCACTACTGTTTCCTTGATGGTTTTTCTGGTTATATGCAAATTACTATTGCTCCTGAGGATCAGGAAAAGACCACATTCACCTGCCCCTTCGGCACTTTTGCTTATAGGAGGATGCCTTTCGGCCTGTGCAATGCCCCTGGTACCTTCCAGCGGTGCATGATTAGTATTTTCAGTGATTTTTTAGAAAATTTCATAGAGGTGTTTATGGATGATTTCACTGTATATGGATCCTCTTTTGATGGTTGTTTGAATAGTTTGGAAAAAGTTTTGAATAGATGCATTGAAACTAACCTTGTTCTAAATTTTGAAAAATGTCATTTTATGGTTGAGCAAGGTATAGTTTTAGGCCACATTATTTCCAATAAGGGTATTGAAGTAGATCCTGCAAAAATTTATGTTATTTCACAATTGCCTTACCCCTCTTGTGTGCGAGAGGTGCGATCTTTTCTTGGTCATGCAGGATTCTACAAGCGCTTTATAAGGGATTTTAGCAAAGTAGCCCTTCCACTGTCCAACTAGTTGCAAAAGGAGGTGGAGTTTGACTTTAATGACAGATGCAAAGAGGCTTTTGATTGCCTCAAAAGAGCGTTGACTACCACCCCCATCATCCAGGCACTCGATTGGACAGCCCCTTTTGAGCTTATGTGTGATGCATCAAATTATGCATTGGGGGTTGTCCTTGCTCAGAAAATTGATAAATTGCCCAGGGTGATATATTATGCTTCTAGGACTTTAGATGCTGCCCAAGCAAATTATACTACTACTGAGAAAGAGCTTCTAGCCATAGTTTTTGCTCTTGAAAAATTTCGATCTTATTTGCTTGGTACTCGCATTATTGTTTATACTGACCATGCAGCTCTAAAGTACTTGTTGAAGAAGGCTGATTCTAAGCCTAGGTTGATCCGATGGATGCTCTGGCTCCAAGAGTTTGACTTGGAGATCCGTGATAGGAGCGGAGCACAAAATCTAGTTGCTGATCATTTGAGTCGGATCGAACGTGTCTCTGATGCAGATTCACCTATTCGGGATGATTTCCCGGATGATCATTTGTATATATTGTATAGTATTTCTGACTCTCTTTCTACTCCCTGGTTTGCTAACATTGTCAATTATTTAGTTGCCTCTGTTTTTCCTCCCTTAGCATCTAAGGCCCAAAAAGATAAGATTAAAAGTGATGCTAAGCATTTTATTTGGGATGACCCCTACTTGTGGAAATTGTGCAGTGATCAGGTCATTAGACGGTGCATTCCAGATCATGAGACTGACTCAGTCCTGCAGTTTTCGTTTTAGGGTTTTCGTTTTTCTGTTTTGATGCTTCTGAGTTCGTAATGCAATTTTACGTTTTCTGCTTCTAATTACAATTTCGTTCTTGCTTCTTCTTCTACTCTCATTTACGTTTCTGTTCCATTTTACATTTCTGTTCGTTTACGTTTCTGTTCATTTACGTTTCCGTTCATTTACGTTTCTGCTTCATGTTTCAATTGTGTTTTCTGTTTGAATCCATGGAAGGCTAGATTTTCTGGTGTTGTTTCCTTTTGAGGATGAAGCCCAACTCTCTTTGAGGTTTCGCTTGTAATGTGGTTTCCTGGCAGTTCTCCCTTCACCAGTATCCCAAATTCGTGAATATTAATCAGTGCACGCTTCGTGTTCGATTAATTGCCTCTGAGACTAACTTGCGTTCATGCTTATTGGACAAAGGGCTAACTGGTGTATGTGGTGCCTAATCACGTATTGAAAACCCTTAGTTGATTTTCGCTTAGTAAATTGAAATAGGGTTGGATTAAGTGGTTGACTGTTAGGGACGAATTCTCCATAACCCAGGATAAGAGAATGGCTTCTGAATCAGAGGAAACAACCCGTTTTTAATATTAGTAGTTTCGTATTCCAGTTTACTTGTTCTGCTCTTTAATCACAAAACAAACAAACCCCCCCCCCCCCATCGTTACTGTTACTGCAAGTATATTATGAACATTTGGCTTGTCACTGCTCGTTGGGAAACGACCTAGGATCACTTCCTAGTTACTGCATTTTCATGTTTATTTGATTCGGGTACGGCCTCGATCACCTACCTACCCCATTCTTTTTGCTATATGTTCACATTTCATTCACATACATGTTCATACATTTGAGAGGCAACTTCATGTTATATATTCGCGCATGTTTACACTCATTTGAAAACAATTTCATGTCGCACCTTCATTGGAAAAGAAATTTTTGTACTACTCATTCACATTCTTGAAAGGCAATTTCATATCATATGTTCCTATTTTGAGAAGCATTTTCGTGCCATTTTCAGCACATATGCACATTTGCAAAGCATTTAGCTACCTATTCAACATACACATGTACATGGTGAACAACATTTTCACACCATCTAGGTACAAAGAAAACATGGTGCAGCCCAAACCAAGTGCTGGCCTAAAGGGGAAACCTCACCAACATGCTCTCACTTTCATGCCTTCTTGCATTTCAAAAAATCAAAGGCTTGGGCCCCTAGGCCTAACTCATGTTTTGGCATTTACTTTCGCAAGCTGTCCGCATCCCAAAAATGGTACTCATACATGCACAAACTCAATCTAAAAGCCATATTCACAAACTTAGGTGAAAACACCATTGAGGCATTTCACCGAGCACTTGATGGGCGCACTTTTGGGTACCAACAACAAGGGACTGGGGGCAATGTGGCTTGCCCCATCATTTTAGAACACAACCTAGGCCTAAGGCCATCCCCTACAACCCCCCAATTCAAATAATCAAAGCATAAACTTGCCCCAAATTGTCTCACGGAATTGGTCAAATTATGTACAATTCAAAGCATAAAAGGCATCAATGGAAAGCTAGAAACCAAAGGATAGTGCACTTACTTGTATGGAGTGACCAAAGACACTAAAATGGAAGCAAAGGCGCAAAAATGGTGGCCTAGGGGCGAAAACCTGCAAAACCTGTGGGTGCTGCGTTTTTGAATGAGGGAGGGGAGTTTTGGGAGGAGAGAAACTCACCCTCCCCTCGTTTTTATGTTTTTAGGTGCAGGGGTGCTCGTCGAGGTGAGCTGCATTTTTTTATTAAGAAAAAAACACAGGTACACGCTCTCTATGGGTCGGCGTTCGCTTACTCGAACCACCTTAGGGTAAATTAGGCATCCGACCATTACCTTAAAGACACAACAATAATAATAACTGGGAATTTAAAGGATACTAGGCTGCCTCCCTGATGCAATCCTACCAGCTTGCATCACTCCCAGCAGCACTTCCCGCTTGTCCGGAGCTTGACATGGGACGACGATCCATCGATCATGGGCCTAGCCTCTACTCGCGTCCGTCCCTGAGTACCTAAAAGCAGGAAATGACATTGCGCAGCAAATCGTGGCCGTGTTATCTCTTACCTCGATTTGTCTCTGTCTTTGGATTTGGCTCGGTATTTGACCATCGCCTAAGATGATGCTGCTCCTGTCATAAGATAACAAATATGCATGTGTATGCGTATGCATGAGCGTTTTTCAAATGCAGTAATCTTTTTAGTGAAAGCTGGTCGGGTTCAGTTTCATTTAAGCGCTTGGGGCATCCCATGGACTAAGCGAAAAGGCTCAGGTTATCAAATACTACACATATTTTAAAGCACAAAGCGAGGACCAGAACCTCAATCCTATGTTCTTTTCTTTTAAAAGACTGCAATGAGAAAATTACAGAGGACAGGAATCCCTAGGGGAAACCAAGAAGAACACATAAAAATAAAAAAAACATGACTTCCTCAATTGCCCCAGATCTTAAGCGTAGTATCGCTTGACAACATCGGAGTTCACGGGTGAAGGTAGCTCCTCGCCATCCATGTTGGCAAGCACCAGGGCCCCTCCGGAGAAAGCCCTTCTTACAACGAAAGGCCCTTCGTAGTTCGGGGCCCACTTTCCTCTATTGTCTTTCAGAGCTTGGGAGACTTTCTTCAGCACCAAGTCCCCTTCGCTGAACCTGCGTGTGCGTACCTTCTTGTCAAAAGCGTTCTTCACTCGTTTCTGATATAAACGCCCATGACTCATAGCGACCAAACGCTTTCCATTTTTTAACAAAACAAGGGAGGTGGTTGCCGCCCAGCTCGCCCAGGCGAGCTAGGTTGCTTCCACCTTAAGCAAGGAAATGCCCAGAACCCTCTAGAAGGGCCCAGATTTGAAAATTGTTATTTACACCCCCAGTTTACTAAATACACCCTTTTTGTGTTTTTCTACTGATTTCTTTCCGAAACCTCCTGAAACTTTACGAGTTCCAAAATGATGTTTCCTTTTCCTTTTGGAATGTTGCGAAACTCTACAGATTACACAACAATGCTTGTTTTGACTTCTAGAATGTTGCGAAACTTTACAGATTATGCAACAATGCCCATTTTGAGGGTCCCGAAGGGAATAAACAAGGTTTGAAAGCCGATCGTAAGTGTCCCCGGACAAAATTAGGGTATGACAATTGCCCCTCTTTACTTATCTTTTATTGGAGATAAAAGGGAAGTAAAGATAAGACATTAATTTCGTTCGAGCTGAATCTTTACCCGATCAGCCACTAGCGCCAATCCAAGCAGTAAAACCCGCGAAGGCATGAAGACATTGAAATTCCTTCTTTTTTTCATTTTCATTTTCACTTTTTTTTAAAGCGTACAAACAAAGGACGTCGAGTCCTACGAAGCACAGGGGAAAAAGATATTTGAAGTTTTTGAGGTGAAGACATTGTCATCTTCAAAATGCAAACAAAGACATTGTCGCCTTTTCAAGGCATGCAATGACTGAAGACATTGTCATCTTCGATATGTAGATGAGTACATTGTCACCTTTGAAGGCATGCAATGACTGAAGACATTGTCGTCTTCGAAATGTAAATGAAGGTCATTGTCGCCTTTGAAGGCATGCAATGATTGAAGATGTTGTCGTCTTTGAAATGTAAATGAGGGTCATTGTTGCCTTTGAAGGCATGCAATGACTGAAGACATTTTTGTCTTCGAAATGTGTGTGAATTACCGTATAGGGCATCTCCGCATGTCATCGGACTCGCCGTCTCTGGATGACAAAGGTGCAGATGATGACGTTAGTCTCGGCGTGTCAACCGGCTCGCTTGCCTCTGGTTGGACAAAGGCGCAGATGACGATGTTAGTCTCTGCATGTCAACGGGCTCGCTTGCCTCTGGTTGACAAAAGGTGCGGATAACCATAAGGTACCCCCGCCTGCCACCTGACTTCACGGGTCAGGATTAACAGAAAAGCGTTTGTACGGATAACCACTTAGGTATCTCCGCCTGCCACCTGACTTCACGGGTCAGGATTAACAGAAAAGCGTTTGAATGGATAACCACTTGGGTTTCTCCGCATGTCATCGGACTCGCCGTCTCTGGATGAAAAAAGGTGCAGAAGACAACGTTAGTCTCTGCTTGTCAACGGGCTCACTTGCCTTTGGTTGACAAAGGGTGCAAATGACGACGTTAGACTCTGCGTGTCAACGGGGTCGTTTGCCTCTGGTTGACAAAAGGTGCGGATAATCATAAGGTGCCCCCACCTGCCACTTGACTTCACGGGTCAGGATTAACAAAAATCGTCTTTGTACAAAAAGCCACTCGGGTATCTCTGCTTGCCACCTGACTTCACGGGTCAGGATTAACAGAAATCATCTTTGTACGGATAACCACTCGGGTATCTCCGCCTGCCACCTAACTTCATGGGTTAGGATTAACAAAAATCGTTTGTACGGATAACCACTTGGGTATCTCTGCATGTCATCAGACTCGCCGTCTCCGGATGACAAAGGTGCAGAAGACGACGTTAGTCTCTGCGTGTCAACGGGCTCGCTTGCCCCTGGTTCACAAAAGGTGCAGATGACGACGTTAGTCTCTGCATGTCAACGGGCTCGCTTGCCTCTGGTTGACAAAAGGTGCGGATAACCACTCGGGTATCTTCGCCTGCCACCTGAGTTCACGGGTCAGGATTAACAGAAATCATCTTTGTACGGATAACCACTCGGGTATCTCCGCCTGCCACCTGACTTCACGGGTCAAGATTAACAGAAATCGTCTTTGTACGGATAACCACTTGGGTATCTCCACATGTCATCGTACTCGCCGTCTCTAGATGACAAAGGTGTAGAAGACGACGTTAGTCTCTGTGTTTCAACGGGCTCGCTTGCCTCTAGTTGACAAAAGGTGCAGATGACGACGTTAGTCTCTGCATGCTACCGGACTCTAAGTCTGACGAAAAGAAAATGAGTGTGTGCGGGTTATCGTATAGGGCGTCTCCGCGTACCAACGGACTCACAGGTCACGTAGCGAAAGGTGGGGTGGTCGACAAAAGCGAGGCTTTTGCTCCTACGCATCCTCAATTTGTGATGAGGAACTCAGACCTACGTAGTTCTTGATTTTGGGAGACTAAAATAGTCTCGGGGTTTTTTCACTAAAATGCGAACATGCTTTAGTAAAGAAACAAAACCTCCAACTGATCAGAGCAACATAAGCTTTTTGATGAAAAACAATGTGTCTATTTGGTAAGGTGAGTATGCTGATGAAATTTTCTCATAACCATAAATGAGATTTTGGATGTTAGCATTTCATTTCTAAATGACAATTTAGAGGAAACACTGGGTGCAACTGAAATAGAAACAAAACCACTCAAGGTGTATCAATCTCACACAGGCATGTGTTTTATCCTAATTCCGAACCATAGATAGGTCATGACTTAATTTTGCAAATCATTTCCTATCAAATCAAAGATTACATGCGTGATCATGGATCAATAGGACTTTTTCGGGAATGGTGTTTTGGTGGGAAATTTGGCTCCAAGTGTTTTGGCCTTCTCCTTTTCTGTTTTTGTTTAGTGTGGGGCGAGAAAGTCACTAGCGCACAGGATTTTGGTTGGGGATTAAAGGGAGAGGACCACTTAAAGTCGTGGTTTCCTTTCTTTTCTTGTTTGCTTGTGACAATTCTATATTGTTCAGATATTGTCTGGTCCAAAGACCTTTCTGTATATTTCTTTTGTTTTCTTCCGATCTTTGATCGGGAATTTTTCTTTCTTTTTTGCTTTCTTCCAATCTTTGATTGGGAATTTTCTTCTTTTGCTTTCTTCCGATCTTTGATTGGGAACTTTCTTTTTCTCTTTTTTTTGTTTTCTTCCGAGGGCAAGGATGGACATTCTCACCCTCGGTCAAGGTTTATGGTGAATTGGGATTTTGGCTCAAGGCTTGTAGAATGGCTGGACATGATATATGTCAGGACGTTGGTTTGGCCAGCGGTTCAAGGATACAGGAATGTCTCACATTATTTCCATGACACACATGCAACAATGATGATTTGGAAATTTTATGCAAAACTAGTAATGCATGCACCCATGTGCACACTCAAGCATCAAGTTTTTATGGTAATGTGACACTAGGGCTTAGGATTCATTTTTCCTATTTAAGTCAACCCAGTGTTTCCAAAATATGTTCCTTTATCAATTCATGCATTCATCCAAGTCCATTTTGGGTGTTCGGGAAAATTTTCACAGCATTCACCTTTCAGGTGTGTACACATTTTTTCAACAAAACCCTTGTTTTGATCGATGAATCTTTTTCAAAGAAAAGCTGGAAGTTAATTCTTCTCAAAAGCGTGTTGGCTTTTCAATTAAAAGATATATTTTTTATTCTTGATTGTTTTTATTTTTTTGTTTTTTTTCATGAGGTATTTTTCTACCTAAACATACATACATGCATATATATATATATATATATGAGGTATTTTTTTGCTACCTAAATTACATACATGCATATCTAAGATATTTTGCTACCTTAACACACATACATATATTTTGTGAGGTATGACTACCTTCCGAGCTTGTGCTTGTTTTATTTAAATTCCTAGGATCATAAGCAACTAGGTGTGTCCTACTATGACTTGAGAAACAAAGGTGATCAAATAACAAGCAGAAATTTAAAAGGTACTAGGTTGCCTCCTAGTAGCGCTTCTTTAACGTCTTGAGCTGGACGCAGGATGGTGATTTGTTGATCACGGGCCCAGTACCTGCTCGTACCTGTTCCGGTGGTTGGGTGCCTGCTGGTTGGCCATGTATCGTAGGCAATGCTCTAGCCCTTGTAAATGAGCTGAGGAGGATTCTGGAGGTGGTGGCAGTGCGTCTATCGCCAGCTACTGGCCGTCCCCAGACTGTTGTGGTGTCTCGCCCTACGCCTGCCTGGGGGTGCAGTACTTCATGATGAAAGCCCAGTTAATAGGGTCCTGATGACTTTGTTGGGGGCGACGGGCACTCCGTAGAACTGACAGAGGCCCGTAATAAGAGTTGGAAACCCCATAACTCTATTGGACTTCTCTAGGTCTACTGGGTGTCTTGCAGGCGAGATCCCTGCAAATAATAGATGACATCAGAAATCAGTTAAGCGATATGCATACTTACCTATATCACGATGGCATGCCCTTGTTGGGGGGACGGGCATCCTGTAGGACTGACAGAGGCCCGTAACCAAAGCTGGAAACCCCAAGGCCCTGTTGGACTCCTTCGGGTCCACTGGGTGTCTTGTGGGCGCGATCCATGCAAATAGTGGATGGCATCAGAAATCAGTTGAGCCACGTGCATACTTACCTATGTCATGACAACACAGACCAACTGATACTTCCGCAGGGGGAGATCGGCATTGTGGTCGCTGGGCAGAATGTTGCTCAGTAACAACGTCATCCATATCTGTGTAAGAATGGTCATGTTGGTGCGCATGATCCGCACTCGTTTCTTTGCAGCGGCACAGGTGAAATCTTGCCCCGGTATGCATAGTAGCTACGCGATAGCCTCCTCCTCTGGTTGTGCTCGCACATTCGGCCCTCCTCCAGGATCAGGGGGTGGCCTAGGAACTGATAAAAGGAAACTACTGGCCCTTTAACTGTGAGCGCAAGTCTCGGTTAAGCATTAAGGGTAGAGGACCTTAAATTCTCTTAAGGTGCGGATGTGGAGCCCACTAAAAGTGAGGACACGTACCCCTCTAAAGGCGAGGGCGTGTAGCCCTCTGAAGTCGAGAACGTGTCGCCCTTTGAAGGCGAGGGCGTGTAGCCCTCTGAAGGCCAAGGCGTGCAACCCTCTCAAGGCGAGGACGTGTAGTCCTTTGAAGGAGAGGACGTGTAGTCCTCTGAAGGCGAGGACATGTAGTCCTCTAAAGGTGAGGACGTGTAGTCCTCTAAAGGCGAGGGCGTGTAGCCCTCTGATGGTGAGGACGTGTAGTCCTGTAAAGGCGAGGGCGTGTAGTCTTGTGAAGGCGAGGGCGTGTAGCCCTCTGAAGGTGAGGATGTGTAGTCCTGTGAAGGCGAGGACGTGTAGTCCCCTAAAGGCGAGGGCGTGTTGCCCTCTGAAGGTGAGGATGTGCAACCCTCTGAAGGTGAGGACGTGTAGTCCTCTAAAGGTAAAGGCGTGTTGCCCTCTAAAGGTGAGGACGCGTAGTCCTCTGAAGGCGAGGGCGTGCAGCCCTCTGAAGGCAAGGACATGCAGTCCTCTGAAGGTGAGGGCGTGCAACCATCGCAAGGCGAGGGCGTGCAGCCCTCTGAAGGCGAGGACGTGTAGTCCTCTAATGGCGAGGGCGTGCAGCCCTCTGATGGCGAGGGCGCGTAGTCCTCTGATTGCGAGGACGTGTAGTCCTTTGAAGGGGAGGACGTGTAGTCCTCTGAAGGCGAGGACGTGTAATCCTCTGAAGGCGAAGGCGTGCAGCCTTTTGAAGGCGAGGACATGTAGTCCTCTGAAGGTGAGGACATGTAGCCCTTTGAAGGCGAGGACGTGTAGCCCTCTATAGGTGAGGACGTGTAGTCCTCTAAATGCGAGGACGTGTAGTCCTCTAAAGGCGAGGGCGTGTAGCCCTCTGAAGGTGAGGACGTGTAGTCCTCTAAAGGTGAGGGCGTGTAGCCCTCAGAAGGTGAGGACGTGTAGTCCCTCAGAAGGTGAGGACGTGTAGTCCTCTGAAGGCGAGGGCGTGTAGCCCTCTGAAGGCAAGGACGTGCAGTCCTCTAAAGGTGGGGACGTGTAGTCCTCTGAAGGTGAGGACATGTAGGCCTCTAAAGGCGAGGGTGTGCAGCCCTCTAGAGGTGAGGACAGGTAGTCCTCTAAGGGTGAGGACGTGTAGTCCTCTGATGGCGAGGGCATGTAGCCCTCTGAAGGCGAGGGCGTGCAGCGCTCTGGAGGCGAGGACATGTAGTCCCCTAAAGGCGAGGACGTGTAGTCCTCTGAAGGCGAGGGTGTGTAGCCCTCTGAAGGCGAGGGCGTGGAGCCCTCTGAAGGCGAGGGCGTGGAGCCCTCTGAAGGCGAGGATGTGTAGTCCTTTGAAGGCACATGTACTAGTACCCAAGTGTCCACCCTTATGAGAAAGCAAGAGATTGACTCATTGAGTGGGTCGGTCATCCCAAATTCAAAAGATTGGACAGTAGATGTAGGAAATCTATTGAATTAACATGATTTTTAGGGATGCGGATGCATGCAACCTTTGTCTTGAAATGCGGACTTCGTATGGAACAATGCAATGTAATGGAAAGTTGTACAATGTTCATGATATTCTTTCCCTATTTTGTGATTTTGATTTTGATTTGATTTTTTTTGGAAAGCACAGATTGACTATCCTTTTGAAAGAGGTGATAATTCATGCAACCCTATCCTATCTTTTGCAAATCTCTCCTGGAACTCCCTCAGAGTGTATGTTCTGTTTGATTTAGTCACTTGACCATTTTGGAGTGACGATAATGGAGCCATTTGACGTTTAATCAATCCATTGAAATCCCAAGGTTTGTCACCCCCCGCCTTTTTTTTTTGTTTAAAAACATTGTCGGGTGAGAACTTTTGATCTGCCCCTAGGTTCGCTTGAAGCTCATGCACGGTGCCCCTCATTGCCCCAGTGTAAGGCTTTGAGGTACCAATTGTTATCTTTCGTCATGACCTTGTAGCTGGGAACCTATTGGGTGAGAACTTATAATCTGCCCCTAGGTTCGCTTGAGATTTATGCATGGTGCCTTTCATTACCCCAGTGTAGGGCTCTGAGGTATCCATCGTTGTTTTCTTTTCACAACCTTGTAGCATGGAAGAATGAAAGAGGCAGTTTGATTCTCACAGAAATAATTTTTCAAGGATGAGAAATGGTTGAAGGATATTTTTTTCAGTTGACGGGTTAAGTCAAATGACTCCTATTCTTGATAACTCACTTCTCTCTAAAAAAGTCAAACTTTCCGGAATGATAAAATGTGGTCACATGAACGTCTATATTTTTACTTGAAAACACAGTCAATCAAATGCTTTTTTTTTCTTTTTCTTTTTGAACTCTTCTTTTCTTTTTCTTTTTTTGCTTTACTCATCATTTTACGGCATCCCCGCCAACGTGCAGGATGAGTAATCTCTGATTGAATAGTCTTGGAAGTCAACTCTTCTTCTTCTTTTTTACTTGAGCAAACAAACCAATGGCTTACACTCACATTCTGGTGGAAGTTGAATAAGCAAAGATGTGTTTGTGAGAGGATAAGAGAGACAAGGATGTCAAATTTATCCATATTATTTAGCATTTTAATTGTGGTTTACAATAATGGCATAAACTTGAAAATCCTAATGAGTCATTAGAGACATCAACAACCTTCAAATTGCCCAGTGTGTGGCATCTCTTGTCAATGTCAGGACTTACACGCGATTCTCCTCAAATTTCAGCCAGCCCGCATCAATCTGACCTTGCACCTTGTGCCTCAAGGTCATACAATGCTCAATGGAATGTCCCAGAACTCTTCCATGATATGCATATGTTGCGTTCGAGTCATATCCTTGGAAAAATAGAGGTTGAGGAACCCTAGCTGGGGTTATGGCCACCATTGCATTATCAAATAGATATGGGAGAAAGTTAGCATAGAAGGTGATATGGACCTTCCGGCTTCCTGTGACAAATGACGAGACCAACATACAACGCATGCATGACGACATGATGCAGATGCGCAACAGGGCAACAGGGGGATGTACACAGCATGGCAATATCCTCAAATAATCACACAGCAAAGGCGCACATGACATTTAGGTTATATGCATGGCAGTGTTTAAAAGGCACACAACGTGTTTGCTTCGCGCCCCTATTTTAGGGACCTAAACGGGAGGAACTAAAAGGCTTTTAGTGATAATTCCCAAGGTGGTCATATCTCTCTTGATGGTTTCTAGAGGTATCATCCCCTTCAAAAAAACATATTGCGGCGGTAGGGACTACCAGCAACAATATGTTATCAAAGAGAAAAACTCTAGATGAGGGTTCACTGTTATCAAGCAAGTCGGAGACCCAACATGACCACAAATTCACCTCCACTCCTTATGTTCCCATGGACCTGGGTGTAGGGCCCTTTTTCAACTCACTGTGTGTACAAATAGTGTTGGTGTTTATGTGCATCAAATGAATATACATCTATGTCATGCGTCAAAGAGTTATATACAAGAACGTAAGAGAAATAAAAGGGAACCGACAAAAAGGAAGTCATGATATTGCATGAGATTAGAAGGCCTAACTCTCTAAAAATAGTTCCAAGTGAAGTCGCCAACTGTTGCAACCTACCCTTCGGCGGGAGGGTGACGCGAGGGGTCACCAACGTTTATTCGAGGAAAATGTCGGAAAACTGGAAAGGTGTGGTCTACGAACTTTGAGTGTGAAAGGTTCGAGAGTTGTATTTACGCACGGGGAAGGTATTAGCACCCCACGCGTCCGTCACAAAGGACGGCAGCCTTTTAATCAAATGTGCAATATCATGTCTTCAATTTGTTTTATTTTCCTTTTTAATGTTTTTATGTCTTTTTATGCCTTTTGTATATTTTTATCTTTTTATGGTCGACAAGGGTGTTTCCCTCGCTCCTACGTATCCTCAATTGTGATGAGGAAATCAGACCTACGTAGTTCTTTGAGAACTGAACATTGGTTAAGTTGTTTTTATCTTTTTTTGCAAGATATGTTTTGACCGAACAAAAGTCGTTTAAGGCATTGGACCATTAAATGATCTTTTGATTTTTGAAAAGGAGAGAAACGTTAAGGCATTGGACCATTAACGATCTCTTGGTTTTGAAAGGAGAGAAGCGTTAATGCGTTGGACCATTAACGATCTCTTGGTTTTTGAAAGGAGAGAAACGTTAAGGCATTGGACCATTAACGATCTCTTGGGGTGGTCGACAAAAGCGGGACTTTTGCTCCTACGTATCCTCAATTGCGATGAGGAAATCAGACCTACATAGTTCTTGCAAAAGCGGTAAAGTTACATGTTAATTTTATGCAATAACGGTTTTTAGTGATTTTTGCAGACAAAGCTTGATTTGTGAGTTGATTTTAGCTTTAGATTTACTTTGGTTATTAGTCAATTCATTCAAGGAAATTCCAAAGAAAAACGTCTGATTGATTTTTTTGATTATTTTATTCAAAGATATTTTAATTATTTTATTATTAGATATTTTGATTATTTTATTATTATTTTGCCTTTTTTGGTTTAACCGTGGTTACAGTGTAAACGATCGGTTAGATTTTGCTTTAAGAGTGATTAAACGAGATTACAACACAAATGATTGGTTGAAATTCATTTTATCATTTATTAGGCAAGATAACGGCTTAAACGATCAGTTAAAGCTCGTTAAAAACGGAAGAAAAGAAAACCGAAAGTGAACGAAGTAAAGATGAAAGCCAACAAAACAAGAAATGAATTAAAAGTCTCGGATTCGAAAACTTACCGGTTGAAGAACGAAGAACGGTGAAGAACGACGAAAAACCTTCACGGATTTGCTCATGGAAACATCTCGGAAGCGTTACAGAAGCACCTCGGCAAGGATTTTCTTCATGGAAACAATTTTTTTCACCAAAAACAGCTGAAATGCATAGCCAAGGGGGTTAGGGACCCTTTGGAACAACCTCCCTTCGCCTATCTATAGGAAAAGGGGGGGGGGGGGGGGGAGGTTGTCGCCCAGCTCGCCTTTCTCCTTAAGTAACCCAGCTTCCAAAATGTTCTAGAAAAGCCCAAATTCGAAAATTTGAAAATTGCTATTTGCACGCCCATCTTGATAAGTTCACCCCCTATTTTTTGTAATTTACGGAAAAGTTACGGAAGCATATACGACTTGATTTTATTCTTTTTCCTCTTCCTTTTCACCAATATCAAGTGAAATATGCTTACCCAAGGTTTTCAAAAATTTTACGGAAGCCCTGGAAGCCATTTTTTAACAAAACAAGGGAGGTGGTTGCCGCCCAGCTCGCCCAGGCGAGCTATGTTTCTTCCACCTTAAGCAAGGAAATGCCCAGATTTGAAAATTTCTATTTACACCCTTATTTTACTAAATACACCCCTTTTGTGTTTCTCTGCCGCTTTCTTTTTGAAACCTCCCGAAACTTTACGGGTTCCGAAATGATGCTTGCTTTTCCTTTTGGAATGTTGTGAAACTCTACGGATTACACAACAATGCTTTTTTTGACTTCTAGAATGTATCGAAACTTTACGGATTATGCAACAATGCTCGTTTTGAGGGTCCCCAAGGGAATAAACAAGGTTCGAAAGCCGATCGCAAGTGTCCCCGAACAAAATTAGGGTATGACCCCTTCCCCTTGGCCTTTGAAGACAAGGTCTTACTATCCTTATTTTTCTTTTGTTTTTCTAGTTTTTCTTCGTCATCCCTCTTATCTCTCATAGTTAGTTGATCTTTGCACACCTGTGAAGGTGTTTGAGGATGCAACACAAATTTTGTGCCAAGATGGGTGAGGTTAATCTCATTAGTTAGGCCAATGTAAATGATCTTCCTATCAAATTGCCATGGCCTTCCTAAAAGAATATGCCCTGCCTCCATGGGAACTATATCACAATTAACTTCATCCTTATATGTCCCAATGGAGAAAGGTACCTTCACTTGTTGGTTAACTGTCATTTCCCTTTGCTCATTGAGCCATTGAAGTTTTTAAGGTTTTGGGTGGGGAATGATAGTGAGGTTCAACTTGGAAACTAATCTTGTGCTACAACAATTGCAATAGGATCCACTATCCACAATGAGTGAACAAGTTTTATCTAAAATTTTGCATCTTGTATGAAAGATGTTCTCTCTTTGGGATTGAGATAGATCACAAGATTGACCTCCAAGGAGCCTTCTAACCATTAGGAGGTCACCTTCTTCATGGGGGTAGACTTCCTCTCTAGACTTTTCACCCCTTACTTCATATTCACTTCCACTAGAGGAAGGGGAAGAAGTATTCTCCTCTTGAATACTATAAATGTCTTGACCCCTCATAATCATGGTTTTCTTTGTGGGGCAATGAGAGGCAATGTGAACTCTCCCAAGACATTTGAAGCATTTAATGTTGCTAGTTTTTTCTTGGGAACTAGTCTTAGGGGTGGATTTCTCTATGGTCTTATCGTTATTTTCTTTGGGTTTTGAAGGTGCGGCCCCCAAAATTCCTTGGGCTTGGTCCTTCCTTAGATAAGAGGGAAAGCCATAAGATTTTGATGAAGGCTTTCTTTTAAGTTGTTGCTCCACTCTTATACAAAGTTAGACTAGCTCATCTAGGTCCCTATATGGAATGAGTTCGACCTTATCCCTCACTTCCATATTAAGCCCACTAAGGAATCTAGCTATGCTTGTTCTTTCCTCCTCCCTAAGTCCAGCACTTAAAAGGAGTAGTTCCATTTGTTGTCTATATTCTTCAACACTCATACTCCCTTGTCTAAGCCTCTGGAGCTTGTCCATAAGCTCCCTTTCATAGTAGGAGGGAATGTGCCTCTTCCTAAGGGCACTCTTAAGATCATTCCAATACTCTACTGGAGGATCCCCATGAATCCTTTATTCCCTAAAAAGGGAAGTCCACCAATAGAGGGAATACCCTTGAAAGCTAAGGGTAGTCAATGGAACTTTTCTCTCTTCGCTAATATAATGGCAAGCAAAGAGTTGCTCAACCTTCATTTTCTAATCTATGTAGGCCTCAACATTATCTTTTCCATGGAAATATGGGAGGCTAATGTTAACCTCTAGAGGCCTTGTATCCTTTTCTCTTCTTTGGGAATGATGTTTAGTATGTGAACTATGGAGCCTTCTATAATAGTTGCTAAGTTCTTCACTTAAACTCTTGCAAGAGTCATGACTACTATAGGAGGCATGTTTTTCTCTTTTCATTTCTTTCATTATTTTTCTTCTTTCTTCCTCTCTTATTTGTTCTCTCTCATCTTGATTTATTTCTACCCTCTCTTTTCCTTTTTCTTTTCTGATGGAAGCTTGCTTGTGGAGCTTCTATGGAGGCTGGATCTTTGAGCTTCAATGAGGTCCTTCAATGGTGATTTTTCACCATGGAGATGCAGCGGAAGGCAAAGGAGAAGAGGACAGGGGAGGCACCATCCACTAGGGAATAAGCCAAGGAAGAAGGAGCTTCACCACCAAGAATTGCCTTGGATAAGAAGCTTGAAGAGGATGCTTTAATGGAGGAAAAGAAAGAGAGAAGGGGGGAGCACGAAATTGAAGGAATAAAAGAGGGAAAGAAGTGGAACTTTGAAGTGTATCTCATAAGACTTTCATTCATCAAAGTTACAACAAGTGTTACACATGCTTCTATTTATAGACTAGGTAGCTTCCTTGAGAAGCTTTCTTGAGAAAACTTCCTTGAGTAGCTTCTTAGAGAAAACTTCCTTGAGAAGCTAGAGCTTAGCTACATACACCCCTCTCATAACTAAGCTCACCTCCTTGAGAAGCTTCCTTAAGAAGATTCCTAAAGAAGCTAGAGCTTAACTACACATACCTCTCTAATAGCTAAGCTCACCTCTTTGAGATGAGAAGCTAGAACTTAGCTACACACCCCCTATAATAGCTAAGCTCACCCCCATGACAAAAAACATGAAAATACAAAAAAAAAGTCATTACTACAAAGACTACTCAAAATGGCCCGAAATACAAGGCTAAAACCTTATACTACTAGAATGGCCAAAATACAAGGCCCAAACGAAGGAAAAAACCTATTCTAATATTTACAAAGATAAGAGGGCTCATACTTAGCCCATGGGCTCGAAATCTACCCTAAGGCTCATGAGAACCTTAGGGCCTTCCCTTGGATCTCTAGCCCAATCTACTTGGAGTCTTCTACCCAATGCCCTTGCGGGATAGGATTGCATCATTTTCTTTCTAGTTTTTCTTTCCATAACTTGAGGGAACTCAACTCATCTAAGATTCTAGATAGAGGATCCTTATGACTAGTAACCTCTCCATTAACACTAGATGAATGATGACTCATGTTGGTTCCTAAGTTGTGGTTCTTTCTTGTTAGGGGTTTGTAAAAGGTAAAAGCTAGGGTTCAATAGAACTCAATATAAGCATGATAAGTAAGAAAAAAGTATTATGTAATTACAAGATAAACTAGGCGTGACTAGTAAAGTAAATAAGCTATGAAAATAAGCAAGAAATTAAAGTGCAAGAAATGTAAACTAGGCGAATCCTAAGAGTGCTTGGATGACCACATTTAAGGTTTCCAACAAAACACTCACTATCCTAAGGGGAAAATTGCCTAAAATTATTACACACAAATGGAAGTTTGGTAACCTATTGGAGGCTCCCAACACACTTCCAATGAAAGACCTTTTTGTTACAAAACTTGAAAGCAATGAAGGTAAGTAAATTGCCAATTATAAAATTACAAAATGGTCCTCAATTTTGGTGGTTGTTATCTCTTTTTTTATTCACTCAATTTGGAGTGTTTTTTAGTCCAATAGCTCTTAAGGTGGTTGGCCCCTTGCTTCTTGACTCAAATTCTTCAAGGGATGGCACCAATCCTCCTTTCCAATTCCCTATATGGCAACTCACAAACAAGGAAACAAAGAGACAAACAATAACCGAAGACAAAAAAAAAATCAAATGAAAGCTAAACCAATAGAGTTTTAACAAGACAAATTTTCAAGGAATATTAAAGAATTAAACCAATGAAAAAGCACATAAAAGCAAGCTAGGACTCAAAGATAAACCTATAATGGCTCTAAAGTAAAGTAAAAAAAAATAAGACTCAAGAAACCTCTAGTTTTGGCACTTGTTTTCACACTAATTTTAAATTGAAATTTCAGAACTATGATTGTTATAAAATAGGCACAAATTATAGAACAAATTTTGAGCCAAAACAACAAGCACACTTCCCTTTCACTTTTTTTTTCCTGGACATTGATTTTTCTTATTTTTTCCTTTTATCCGAATCACTTGTTTCTTTTTTTATAATTTTTTTCCAGATGTCTAGAAACTTCATTTAAAATTTCAGCTCAAAATTCGTAGTGACCAATTTCCAGTCATTTTTACAAGTTTGTATGTTCAAGTTGCCAGCACCATCGATTTCAACCTAGAAATCAAGAGTAGTATTTATATTGCTTAAGGCTTCGATAATTACAATTTTTGTTTGCTTATGCTCAAATATCTTGAATAACACAATTTAAGAGAGCTTAAGAATTATTTTGATTCGCAAATCCAGCCACAACTTGGCACCACAACTTAATTTCTTCATAGGCATCATATAGGACACTTAGAAAACAAAACAAAGTTCAACAACAAGACTACTTCTAGGAATTGATTTAGAACATGTTATGAACTAAATAACATGCATGACTTAGCCTCAAAATTCAAAATATAGGCTAAGAATGACAAGAATAAATGAATAAATGTATCTAGAATTCAAACAATAAAATCAAAATTCAACACAAACTTAGAACATAATGTGACAATTATTATGACTAAACATGACTCTAAGACAACATGGATTAAGTGATTTACACATAAATTTTTGTGTTTTTTTTCTAATCAGTATTTTGGAAAAAAATTTAGATCTAGAGGTTCCGCACAAGAAGATTATGACTGAAAAATGATAGAACCTAAAATCAACACAAAAACATGATTCAAGAGTATATCTATAAAATTTGAACCATAGAAATGCAAGAACAAGTGTAGGTCTAAGATTTAATTGGTTTATTTTTTTTAATATACTCTAAACAACATCAAACCACAAGACAATGCACAAGACAATGGAGGATATACATGGAGAATAAGATAAAGAACAAGGAATTAAAGTGAATTGACCAAACAAAAAGATAGTGGAAGCAAAAGAACATCACCTATATGAAGATACTCTTGATACCACATGATGTGGCTCCTATGTGGAGCTTGTAGGCCTTGGATATTCTTCATCAATAGAGTCCTTTGCTTCTTGAAGATCAATGGTAGGGGAATATAGATAGAAGAAAGATGATTGGAGACCCCACTTCAAGAAGAAGATGAGTCAAGAAGAAGTTCACCACCATAAGAAGCCATGTATAAGAGCTTGAAGGTAGGAGAAGATGAGTGGAGGGAGAGGAAGAGAAGGGGCACAAACTTTTATGCCTCAAATGAGGTTTGAACTTTGAAGTGTAATTATCAAATGATCAAATTTGAAAAAATGTGCACACATGACCTCTATTTATAGCCTAAGTGTCACACAAAATTGAGGGAATTTAAATTTCTATTCAAATTTCACTTGAATTTGTGGAGCCAAAATTTCACTAATTATGATTAGTGAATTTTAGCTATGGTTCAGCTCACTAATACAAGATCAAGTCCAAGATTCTCCACTAAGTGAGCTTAGGTTTCATAAGGCATGTAAAGCATGAAGGACATGCACAAAGTGTGACTATATGATGTGGCTACGGGATATAACAAGCAAATGCTCACCTCCCCCTCTAAAATTTAATTGGATTGGGCTTCTCCCAATTCAATTAAATTTATTTTCCAATTCACATCTTGAAGTTAGCCGAGTTCTTTGACGACATTTCTTTCCACCACATACCTTGGGAAGAGAATCAAATGGCCGATGCATTAGCCACCCTGGCATCCATATTTCAACTTGCCCCACACGGGGATCTGTCGTACATCGAATTCAGATCTCAGGGCAGGCCAGCGTATTGTTGTACGATAGAGGAAGAGCGGGATGGGAAACTGTGGTACTTCGATATCAAGCAATATGTTGAGAACAAAGAATATCCACCAGGGATTTCCGACAATGACAAAAGAACGTTAAGGAGATTGGCTACTGGTTTCTTTGTAAGTGGTACCATCCTCTTACGATGCGTAGATGCCAAAGAGGCGAACTTCATGATTGAGGAAATCCATGAGGGTTCATTTGGGACACATGCCAATGGGCATGCTATGGCCAGGAAGATCCTTAGGGCTAGTTATTACTGGCTCAATATGGAGAGCGATTGCTGCGCCCATGTAAGGAAGTGTTATAAATGTCAGGCATACGCGGACAATGTCAATGTTTCGCCACATCCTCTGAATGTTATGTCCGCCCCTTGGCCTTTTTCCATGTGGGGAATAGATGTCATTGGGGCCATCTAACCCAAAGCTTCGAATGGTCATCGCTTCATTCTTGTGGTGATAGATTACTTCACCAAATGGGTCGAAGCGGCTTCTTATACTAATATCCCGAGAAGTGTGGTGGCCAGATTCATAAAGAGGGAGCTGATTTGTCGATACGGACTCCCTAGGAAGATCATTACTGACAATGGCACCAATCTGAACAACAAAATGATGCAGGAAATGTGCAAGGACTTCAAGATCCAGCATCATAACTCCACCCCTTATCGGCCAAAGATGAATGGGGCTGTAGAGGCTGCAAATAAGAATATTAAGAAGATTGTTCAGAAGATGACGGTGTCATACAAAGATTGGCATGAGATGTTGCCTTTCGCCCTGCACGGATATAGAACCTCGGTACGAACTTCTACTGGGGCAACGCCGTATTCCTTGGTTTATGGGACGGAAGCAGTACTCCCATTTGAGGTAGAGGTTCCTTCTCAGAGGATAATAGCGAAATCAGGCCTAGAAGAGTCAAAATGGGCTCAAGCACGCTACGACCAACTCAACCTTATTGAAGGTAAGCATTTGACAGCCATGATCCATGGGCATCTGTATCAACGAAGGATAAAGAACGCGTTCGACAAAAAGGTACGCCCGCGCAAGTTCAACAAGGGGGACCTTGTGCTGAGGAAGATGTCCCACGCTGTTAAGGATAATCGAGGCAAGTGGGCCCCGAATTATGAAGGACCTTTCATTGTGAAAAAATCTTTTTCTGGGGGTGCTCTGATACTCACCAACATGGATGGCAAGGAGCTACCCTCGCCTATGAACTCCGATGTCGTTAAGCGATATTACGCTTGAAGTCTAGGGCAATTAAGAGGACCGTTGCATGTTCTTTTATTTCTGAGTTTTTTGTTCTTCTTGGTTTCCTCCAGGGATTCCCATTCACTGTAATTGTCTCATTTCTTTAAAAGAAGAGAAGATGGGTGAGGCTTCAGTCCTCACTTTAGTTTTAAACCTTGTGTTAGTTTGTAATAACCTGAGCCCTCTTCGCTCGGTTCATGGGGTGCCCCAAACGCTTAAATTAAAACTGAACCTAACCAGCCTTCACTAAGAAAATCATTGCATTAAAAAACATTCATGCATGCACGTACACATGCATATCTTGTGGTAACAGGGGCAGAATCGTCTTAGGCCACGGTCAGAGGTCGAGACAAAGTTGACGGCGGAAATCAACCAAAGTAAGACGATGACCTGGTCACGATTGGCCGCACATTGTTTGTTTCCTACTTGAAGGTACTTAGGGACGGGTGCAAATGGAGGATAGGGTCACGACCGACCAGTCTTCGTCCCTTCCCGGCGCTGGACAAGCAGAGAACGTCGCTGCAAGGCAGCCCAGCATCCTTTGAATTCACAGTATTTATTACTATTGTTTATGTTAAATAAGTAATCGATGCCTGTTTCTAACTTAAGTAGGTTCGAGTAGGCAAATGTTAAACTGTAAAAAGGGGGGGGGGGCATGGTTATGGTTCCCCTAAAAAAATAAAAAAAATAAAAATTTGCAGGTTAGCTCGCCTGGGCGAGCAACCCCTACACCAGATTATAAAAAATGAGGGAGGGGGACGTTTTCTGCACCCAAAAACTCCCCCCCCCCCCCCCCCCCATTCAAAAGAGAGACCTCACGAAGCTTGCATTTTTTGGTCTCCCAAGCCACTTTTGGTTGCATTTTGCTTTCATTTTTCATATTCCTACTCATTCCAACAAGTAAGTATTCAATCCTTGAGTTTTTTGCTTTCCATTGGTGTATTTTGTTCATCTTTTGGAGCTCTAAATTGTAAGAATGTGCTCATATTTGTGGGGCAGTTTTGGGGTTTTTATGCTTAATTTGTTAGAGTTGAGGGGTTGTAGAGGATGGCCTCAGGCCTATGTGGTACTCTGAAACAATGGGGCATGCCACATTGCCCCCATTCTCTTGCAATTTATGCCTAAACACGCGCCCACCAAGTGCTCGGTGAAATGCCCCAATGACATATGGATGTGATTTTGTAAGATCGGGGTTGTGGGACAGTTTTACATACATAGGGACAACATTGAGGATTCGAAGTAGGTTCCCAAATTCAATTCTAAAGCTTAGGAACCCAAGCTTTAGTTTCAATGCAAGGAATCATTGCTTATGTCTAATAATCTAAATTTGGGTTTTGAAAGTGGAAAGGCATGAAAATTGGGACATGCTTGTGAGAGTTTTTACTTGAATTTGGCTGCCCCATGAGGGGTACTTTGCACCTAGGTAGCATGGAAAATAATTTTCAATGGTATGTAAATATGTGTATAAATATAGGTAGCATGGAAAACACCTTTCAATGGTGTGTATATATGTGAATATATGGCATAAAATTCCTTGCAAGGTGTGAATGAGTAGCAGAAAAATGTCTTTCAACATATGCGTATTTGAGGAAAGGTAGCATTAGGAGCCTTTTAGAAAATGTACTCATGTCAAAAAAGGGCCTAGGACACTTCCTAAATGAATATATGATGGCATGGAATTTCCTTTTCAAATGCAAGTATGTGCATGATGTAACTAGCGTTCCAATGTGCATATAAATAAATGTGAGTGAAACAACAAAAGTTAATATGATAAATACTTCAAATATGTGTAGATAGCAAAATATTTAGGATGTGATTTGGTGTAAATTTTGACACGATGCCTTGAGCATGAGAATGTGTGTTCTTTTCAAAGATATCTATATGTGTGGTAACTAGAATGTGTTGGATGTCCTTGTACGTTGGCATAATTAGTAGGATATTTTGCATATGCGCATGTGCATAAATGTGTTACATTAAACGTGTGCGTGAGTTCATTCTAAATCGGAAGGATTAGCCTGTCATTTTTGTGTTAAGATAAGCATCATCTTGTAAGACTAACTTCCCAAAATGTTTGTCCTCGCAGGAAATGGCTCCGAGAAAGCTCCCTGCAAAGAGATCCAAGAAGGACAAAGCGGCTGAAGGGACCAGTGCCGCTCCTGAGTATGACAGTCATCGCTTCCGGAGTGCTGAACACCAGCAACGTTTCGAGGCCATCAAAGGATGGTCATTCCACCGGGAGAGACGCGTCCAGCTCAGGGACGATGAGTATACCGACTTCCAGGAAAAGATAGTTCGTCGGTGGTGGGCATCGCTGGTTACCCCCATGGCCAAGTTCGACCCAGACATAGTCCTGGAATTTTATGCCAATGCTTGGCCTACACAGGAGGGCGTGTGGGATATGCGATCTTGGGTGAGGGGTCAGTGGATCCCTTTCGATGCGGATGCCCTCAGCCAGTTCCCGGGATACCCTTTAGTGCTAGAGGAGGGCCAGGAGTGTGAGTATGGCCAGAGGAGGAATCGGGTCGATGGGTTTGATGAGTAGGCCATTGCCCAGTTGCTGTGTATACCGGGGCAGGATTTTGCCCAGACTGCTGTTGGGAGACGGGTGCAGATCATGCACACCAACATGACTACCCTGACCCAGATATGGATGACGTTGCTGCTCAGCAACATCCAGCCCAGCGATCATAATTCTGACCTCCCCCTGCCGAAGTGTCAGCTGGTGTACGCCATCCTGACACGGATGAGCATTCACGTGGCTCAGTTGATCACTGATGACATTTATCTATTCGCAGGTATGCCACCTACCAGGCACCCTCTGGACCTAGATAAGTCAAACAGGGCCCTGGGTTTTCCGGCATTGATCACGGGTCTTTGCCAGTCGTTCGGGGTTCCTGTCGCACCCAGTAAAGTGATCCGACCACCGATCACCCGAGCTTTCATAGAGAAGTAATGCACGGCTAGACAGGCACAGGGTGGCGACCCGCAGGCCCCAGATGCATCGCCGCCACCCCCTTAGGCTGATCCAGCTGGGTCATTTGACATGAAGTGGTATTTACGGCATTTGGTTCGCCAGTAGGCGGCCAACCACAGGGCGCACGTGCAGACCCATGACTCTCTCTACCAGCTTAGTCTCAGCCTGCAGAGCCAGGGTTTTACTTCTTTTCCATGCCCTACTCCGAATCAGTTCAGGGCCGAGGTCGCATGGTCTGGAGATTGGCCTGAGGCCCAGGCAGCAGAGGCACCCGCAGAGGCTCCCAACGAGGCAGATGATGCCCACGAGGATGAGGAGATGACCGATTTTCTTGATTTCTTGGGAGGGAGCGGAGCCACATGATTGGGAGATCCCTAGATCCATATTCTCTTTTATGTTTCCTCTTTTATCTGTTACGTATCATTTTATTTTTGTTTAACTGAGGGACTAACGTTTGTTTCGTTTTGATTGACTTTTGTTTTGTGCATACATGTCATTTGAACTGTTACGTTAGTATTTACTTCGTTGTTGTCAATAGTGTTTGTTGAAATTCCGGAATCGCATAGAATTTTTCATTTAGGAACGTCGTCCAAAATAAAAATAAAATGAACCAAAATCATGATAAAAAGAAAGAAGCATTGTGAATAAAATGTCTACATATATAAAGAAAAAGAAAAATGTTTTTATATATGTATGCAAAAGGAAAATGTGTATAGAAGGATTTTTGTGTGTGTAAATGATGCATGGAAAGAAATTCTTGTGTGTGAGAGCAACAGGTGTATATAAAGAAACTTTTGTATGAACCACAGGTGTGTGTTGGGAAAAACGAAAAAATCTTTGAACATAAATAGAGTTTGTATATAGACCGTGTGACGTAAAGAGAAAGAGTTCTAATGCGTGTACCGAAAAAGTTCGTCATGTATAAAAATGTAGATGTACAAAGAAAAGTTTTCCTCATAGAGGGCCATGGGTGTATAATTTTGTGAATCTAAAAATAAAACAAAAAGGAAAAAGAAAGAAAGACCTCGAAGGTCGACATGTTATGGTTAGGAAGAATAAATCATTCGTAGAGAGAAAACGTATCTTTTGGAAACAAGGGACTGACGCTAAGTGTTTATTTTCCTAAATAACCGAGATAAGAATGGATGAATTCGTTGAACTGATGAAAGAACATAATTGGGAAACGTTGGGTCTGTTTGTGTAAATTCCCAACCGTAGTATCACAATGCCATGAACGGGATGCTTGAGTGCCCACCTGGCTGTGGCCATGACTAATTTTGCACGTTGTTTCCAAATCATCATTGTTACATGTGCCTTGTGGAATAATATGGAAGTTCGGCCCGAGACCGACACCTTGACACATGAATTTTTTTTGCCCCAGATATCAAGATCGGGCTCCCACGATAAAAGACCCCATTGAGGCACAACCTTAGACTTTTTTGAACCTTGGCCTATAAAAAAGAATCCTCATCCTTTCCCCCAAAGCAAAGGACAGCGGAATCTCCTCAAGGGAGAGCAAATAGAATGCTAAAACCCGATTTCCCAAAGAAAGGAATGGAAAAGGAAAAAATGAAAAGGAAGAAAAGAAAAAAAATGAAAAGAAAGGAAAAGAAGGATTCTCAATCGAAGATTGGAAGAAAGTAAAAAGGAAAAGATCAGAGGAAAACAGAGTAATTCCCGATCAATGAAAGAAAGAGAATAGAAATTCTTCAAACCAAATAAATTTTTCGGCAAGGTAAGTGACTGCCGGCAAAGGAAAACCCATTTTTTGGTGGTTCTTCCTTTCGGATTGCAACTCAAAGTCATTCTCGACTGGCGATATCCCGCCCCACATAAACAAAGAGGAAAAGACCGAAACACCCGGCTTCCGCTCCAAAAAAACACTACCCTCGAGAAAATCCTATTGATCCGTGATCGTACGTGTTGATCTTTGATTCGATAGGAAATTGTGTGCAAAATAAAGCCATGGTGCAGTTATGGTTTGGGATTAGGGTAAAACACTTGCCTGTGTGAGTTTTTATACACTATGAGTAATTTATTCTTAGTTTCAGCTTAACCCGATGTTTCCCCTGAATGTTCATTTAAAAGCTAAATGTTGACATCCTGCCCTTCATTTTCGGTTACAAGGAAGATTACCCTTGGCATGAGTATATTGTTTCTTTAAGATATGGTGCTCTCACGAATGATTTATTTTTCTTTGCAAAAAGCATGTTTGCCTTTTTAGGTGGAAAAAATCCGACGGACCCTTCGGTCCTCCCAATAAATCTTATTCAGAGCCCCATGAATTGATTGTCGTTCATGCATCCTCCACCAATTAGTCTGGAGCCACGCGAATTGATTGCCTAGCGCAATTCTCCATTCTCCACTTTTATTCGGAGCCCCATGAATTGATTTTCGTTCATGCATCCTCCACCAATGAGTCTGGAGCCACGCGAAGTGATTGCCTAGTGCAATTCTCCATTCTCCACTTTTATTTGGAGCCCCATGAATTGATTGTCATTCATGCATCCTCCACGAATGAGTCTAGAACCACGCAAAGTGATTGCCTAGCACAATTCTCCATTCTCCACTTTTATGCGGAGCCCCATGAATTGATTGTCGTTCACGCATCCTCCACCAATGAGTCTGGAGCCATGCGAAGTGATTGCCTAGCGCAATTCTCCATTCTCCACTTTTATTCGGAGCCCCATGAATTGATTGTCGTTCATGCATCCTCCACCAATGAGTCTGGAGCCACGCGAAGTCATTGCCTAGCGCAATTCTCCATTCTCCACTTTTATTCGAAGCCCCATGAATTGATTGTCGTTCATGAATCCTCCACCAATGAGTCTGGAGCCACGCGAAGTGATTGCCTAGCGCAATTCTTCATTCTCCACTTTTATTCGGAGCCCCATGAATTGATTGTCGTTCATGCATCCTCCACCAATGAGTCTGGAGCCACGCGAAGTGATTGCCTAGTGCAATTCTCCATTCTCTACTTTTATTCGGAGCCCCATGAATTGATTGACGTTCATGCATCCTCCACCAATGAGTCTAGAGCCACACGAAGTGATTGCCTAGTGCAATTCTCCATTCTCCACTTTTATTCGGAGCCCCATGAATTGGTTGTCGTTCATGCATCCTCCACCAACGAGTTTGGAGCCCCGCGAATTGATTGCCTAGCACTGTTCGCCAATTCTCCATTCTCCCCTTTTGTTCGGAGACCCATGAATTGATTGCCTAGCGCTGTTCATGTGTCCTCCACCGTCAAGTGCGGAGCCTCCGGTGATTGGGAAATGTGTTTTTTTGTTATTTTCCCGATTGTTTCCTTCGCCAAACATGTGTATATATGTATATTATGTTGTTGTTGTTTATATTTTGTTTTGTGTTGTGCAGAAAAAAGAAGAAGTAGAGACGAGAGTCGTCATAGACTAACCACGGAAAGGGCAAAGACGGACGAAATCATTGTTTTTATCTTTACTTTCCTCTTATCTCCGATAAAAGGTAAGTAAAGAGGGGCAACTGTCATACCCTAATTTCGTCCGGGGACTATTGTTTGATGGCATGCAACCTTTGATTGACCGCTTCAAAATACTTAGCACCCTTTGTTGCACAATATGTGAAGTCCCGAGACGCGCCGGAAATCAAAAGAAAGCATGGTTACGCGATCCGTGAAATTCCGTAATGTGGCGGAAACTAAAAGGAGGTATCGGTTACGCAATCCGTGAGTTTCCGTAACTTCTTCGAAAGCTAAAAAAGAGTAAATACATGATCCGTAAGGTTCCGTAGCCTTACGGAAAGAAAATAAGTATCGTTACGAAATTCATAAAGTTTCATAACATTACGGAAAAAGAATCACCAAAAAAGGTAAAAAAAAAAGGGGTGTATTTAGTAAAAAAAAGGGTGTAAATAGCAACCAGGCCCCATGGGCCTTCCAGATTCTTCCTCCAAAAGGTGGTTGCTTCTGGAGGAAGTGACCTGGCTCGCCTGGGCGAGCTGGGTGGCAAGCTCCTCCCCTATTTTGCTATAAATAGGGGGAGGAATGAAGAAGGAAAGGGTTCAGCCTTCTTGGCACTTCGTATTCTCTTGAAATTGCTGAGAAAAATTGTTTCCGTGAAGAAAATCCAAGCCGAGGCGCTTCCGTAACGTTTCCGTGGGTAATTACGCGAAGATTTTCAACCGTTCTTCGACATTCATCGTTCGTTCTTCGTTTTCTTCGGTCTTCAACTGGTAAGTACCCCAAACCGAGCTTTTCAATTCATTCTATGTACCCGTGGTGGTCCTCATTTGTTTCATGTACTTTTATTCTCGTTTTCATTTACTTTCCGTACCCCCTTTTGACGTGCTTCAGTCATTTATTTAAGTCATTTCTCGCCTAATCAAAAAATAAAATAAATTTCCACCGATCATTTGATTTGTAATATCTATTAATTTCTGTTAAAATGAATTCCGACCGTTCGGTCGTGCCGTAACCACGTTGGAAATCAGAAAAGAGGTAAAATAATAATATAATAGTCAAAAAATACCTTTTAGTAAAAATGAAGCGAAAAAAATCAATCGGACGTTTTCTCTTTGGGATTTCTCATTCTAAATTGAATTTACTAATAACTAAAGTGAAACTAAGGCTAAAATCAACCCGCCAAGTCAAGCTTGTACACAAAAAAGTCACTAAAAAAGGATTTGAAAGTTTATTATCTCAGTTTTCCTTACCAAGTAAATGGAGCATTTTTAAGGTCCAACGCCTTAAAATTATCACCTTTCAAGTAAAAAGAATCGCTTGGTTCACTCTTAAAAAAGAACTACGTAGGTCTAATTTCCTCTTCGATGGAGGGTACGTAGGAGCAAAAGCCCAGCTTTTATCGACCTCAAAAAATAAAAAGAAATAAAAGGTAAGATAACACAATTTCACAATTCTAAAAAATAGGCTGTTGTCCTTTGAGACAAACGCGAGAGGTGCTAATACCTTCCTCAAACATAAATACAACTCCTGAACTTTGAATTTTCATTTTGACCGGTTTCCTTCGATTTTTCTGACGTTTTCCACAAATAAACGTTGGTGACGACTCCGCGCATCTTTCCTCCTTTGGAAAGCGCACCCGTGAGCCTCGCCTTGCTCGCCCGCAAAAGGGAATGTTGCGACACTTAGTATTTTTAATATTTGCTTAGTATGACTGAATATTTATGGATTGTGATATATGACTATGTGGTTTGCATTTTAATTTGGTTTATTCATGTCTTGCTTCATGAATGGTTTAGAATCTTTTATGTTTGTTTTACAAGGTATGCTTTGTGTATGTTTCAAATTATGTATGTTTTACGCACTTTGGCCTTTTGATGTTGCCAAAGGGGGAGAGAAAAATGGGTATTTTAAGAAATCAAGATATTATATTTTCAAAACTTTAAAATTAAGCATAAATTCAAATAGAAAGGGGGAGAAAGGGATGAGTGAACGGTAGAACAAAATTTGTATGCATTCTCTTGATTTCAGGATTGTCATCATCAAAAAGGGGGAGATTGTGGAAGCAATGCCTTGCAAGATTATTTTGATGATGCCAAAGAATCAAGAGTTAAGCAAATTCCAAAGTTTCAAGATACAAGATTCAAGAATCAAGATTCAAGAGTCAAGTTTCAAGAATCAAGAATCAAGATTCAATATTAAGGTTCAAGAATCAAGAGAAGACTCAATCAAGATAAGTACTAAAAGAGTTTTTCAAAACATTGAGTAGCACAAGAAATTTTCACAAAATCATTACCAAAGAGTTTTTTTCTCTGGTAATCGATTACCAAAAGGTAGTAATTGATTACCAGTAGCCAGCATTGTTTTCAAAAACTGATGCACAAAGCTATAATCGATTACCATAATCATGTAATCGATTACCAGTGTTTTAAAACGTTAGATTTAAAATTTCAAGAGTCACAACTTGTGTTTAAACATTTTCAAATCATTTTCAACTTGTGTAATCGATTACACAATACTTGTAATCGATTACCAGAGTTTCTAAACATTTTGATTTTCAAATTTAAACATGAAGAGTCACATTTGTTGATGTGTAATTGATTACACCATGATGGTAATTGATTACCAGTGACCAATTTCGAAAAATAAATTTCCAAAAGTCACAATTCTAAAAGTGACTTGTTTTTGAAGAATTTTTCAAAAGTCACAACTTTCTAAGTGACTAGTTTTCAAAAGAGTCACAATTTTTAAAAGGTGACTAGTTTTAAAGAAATTGCCAAGAGTCACAAACTTTAACTTGAGTCATCAAGAGATTATAAATATGTGACCATGGCATGAATTTTATAACAATCTTTCAACAAGTTTCATAACAAGTTTTTTTACAGATCTTTCTGATTCATTTCTCTTCATCTTTCTAAAAAGATTTTGTTCAATCCTTTCTCTTTCAAGAAAGGTTCTTTGATAAAAAAAACTTGTACTATTCTTCTTCATTCACTTCTCTCTTTGCCAAAAGAATAGAAGGACTAACTGCCTGAATTCTTTTGTGTCTCTCTTCTCCCTTTGCCAAAAGAATAGAAGGACTAACCGCCTGAATTCTTTTGTGTCTCTCTTCTCTCTTCCAAGAGAATTCAAAGGACTAACCGCCTAAGAATTCTTTTGATTCTTCCCTTCCTCTTAAGCAAAAGATTTCAAAGGACTAATCGCCTGAGATATCTTTTGTTTCCCCTTACAAAGATTCAAAGGACTAACCACCTGAGAATTCTTTGTCCCAACACATTGCAGGGTACATCCTTTATGGTACAAGTAAAGGGTACATCTACTTGGGGGTTGTTATACTGAGAACAAGAGAGGGTACATCTCTTGTGGATCAGTTCAAGTGGAGGGTACATCCTCTTGGTTATTCAAAGAGAACAAGGGAGGGTACATCCCTTGTGGATCTTTGGCTTGTAAAGGATTTTACAAGGTTGAAAAGAAATCTCAAAAACCACAGGTTTTTTGGCGACTGGATGTAGGCACGGTTTGTGGCCGAACTAGTATAAATCTTGTGTTTGTCTTCTTCTTCCCTACACTCTTTAATTTTCGCTGTGTACTTTTAATTATCGCTTTTACTTTTGGTTAATTTTCTATTTCTGTTCTTTACTTTGTTAACTTAGTAGTAAAGGCCTAATTGAATCTAGTAACATTAAGAAGGATAGATTTTTAATTAGTCAAGACACGTTAATAATTAATTCAACCCTCCCTTCTTAATTATTCCGAGGCCACTTGATCCAACACCCGAGGGTTTGGCTCGGATGATCAATGGGTTCCTATCCTCTTCTTACGGTCTACTACTTCCCTCGGATGATCAATGGGTTCCCATCCTCTTTTCAAATTCGGGAGTTGACAGAGTTTGATAGAGTACGATCCTAGAGCAACATCTATGATTTTCCATTAGATGACATAGGCATCATGGCACTATTCGGTATCATGGTGGCCGGCGTCATGATTAGTGATCGAGGCCGTACCCGAATCAAATGAACATTAAAAATGCAGTATCTAGGAAGTGATCCTAGGTTCTTTCCCAATGAGCAATGGTCAACCAAATATTCATAACAGATAGTAATAAAACAGTAACGAATTGGGGATTTGTTTTTGTAAATTAAACAGCAAGCAAATTTGAATTAGAAAATAACATAATTAAAACATGTTGTTTCCCCTTGATTCACAAGCAAGTCTCTTATCCTAGGTTACGAGGATTTATCCTTAATTAGTTCAACCACTTAATCCAACCCTAAATTAAATTACTAAGCGAAAATTAACATAAGGCTATCATTATGTGATTCAGCAACACATACACCAATTAATCATGAACGAAACTGATCATTAAGCATGAACGTAAATTAAGCGCAGAGACAATTAATCAAGCACTAAGCATGCATGGATTAATAGCAACAAATATAGAGTAATTGGTGAAGAGGAAAAACTGATCAGAATTCAATAGTAATAACAAAACCTCAAAGAGAATTGTGCTTGATCCTCAAGAGAAGACAACACTGGAGACTTAGCCTTCCATTAATCAGCAGAAAACGAAATTGTAGATTGAAGCAGAAACGAAATTGCAGAAAATGAATTTTATTCTACGTGAACAGTGCGCATGAACAATAATAAAAACTGGAATTGCAAAACCTAAGATTATTCTCCTCTCCTAAAACGAAAAACTCCTTAAACTAAAACCTTGGTGTTGTTATATAGGTTCTCAGCCCCAAAGCTTACAAATCTGTTTTAAGTCCAAGCCCATAAATAAAATATATTCTGGACAAGATAAGATAAGATTGGATGAAATAAAATCTAGATGAAATAAAATCGAGATGAAATAAAATCAGGATAAGATTGGATGAAATAAAATCTAGATGAAATAAAATCAAGATAAGATAAGATTTGATAAACTAAAATTATATGTTCTCTTCAAGTCCAAGCCCAATTCCGGATTCAAGCACAATTGCTTATAATTCTCCTAAAATTAAATTAAAAACACAAAATTAGTCAAGTAGGCCTAAATGATAAAACTGCATAATCAATTTGACAATTAAGGCTAATCAGTAATTAAAATGGTAACAAAAAGGGTTAAGAAATAGGAGAAAATAATGACACATCAAATCCCCCCACACTTAGCCTTTTGCACTCCTGGGAAAAATTAAAAAAAAACAAAGCAAGGAACGAATCCATAAACATTAAAGAGAAACAAACAAACACAAAAACAATTACATATTTCTTAATGAATCTCAAGGAATGAAAGAAATGGGCAACATCCAACATGTAGAGAGTTAAAGAATCAAGACAGTCATGAAAATCATCCAAGCATCTCAAACATGGCAAGATAGTCAATCAGCTCAAGAATGAAAAGTGATAAAGCGTCACAAGATATGCACTCTATCTCTCAAGTATCTAGGCTACTGTTTACTCTCATCACCCATGAAAACAAACACCGCATAGACTTGGCAAGACTCTAAAATTGATAACCACATCACAAACACATGCACATGAGGATCAAAAGGTCTTTTAAGGTTGTAATGGGGCCAAGGACAAGGTAGAGGAAAGTATGGGATAGTAGCTAAAACCCAAAGGAATATAGGAGCAATGGGGAATAAGTGGGAAGTAAGAAAAAGTAGTAAACCCCAAAACCAAAATTAAAAATTAAGCATAAAAAGTAAAGCCAAAACAAAATCAACCAAGTCCTCAAACCGATCCAAGTCTTCAAACTAAGACCTCATTTATTCAACTTCATTCTTTATTTTTTTTTTGAACGTGAACAGTAGCAATTGAAACCATTTGAAAAATAAAGTAAAATTAGGCAATATATGCATATATATCAAGCATGGCCAAAATACATCATCAAGCATGGCCAACGAAAACATATCATCCAATGAAATATACCCCCCCACACTTATTCCCAAAACAATTCCAAAGCTCCAAAATTCCTTAAGGGTAGGGTGAAATCATGGTTTTTCACTTAAGGCTTGTAATGAGCTTCAAAACAAAGAAAGGGGAACATAGGCTCAAAGGGGCTATCAAAGGAATTAATTCAAGGTAGGCTCATTTGGCTAGAGGCTTATAAGAACAAAATGCCTAAATCATCTCCCAACATTCATGTGAAGCAAGAAGTATCAACAAGAGTCAAGCCAAGGCTATTGTGCAAGCAATCAATGGGCAAAGCACACCAAATAAAATAGATGATGATGGCTCAAATTCTAACCAAGGGTAAATCTATCACTTTCAATTCGAACTTTCAAAACTAACTTGACATGTAGAGATAAACAAGGATTTCAATTCACAAAATGCCAAGAAACTCCTATTTCAAAAACAATTACCCATTACGTGTACATAACCCAAAATTCAAAGAGAAACATGCAATGATGTACACAAAACATAAAACCAAAATAACAAAATTAACCTAGGAAAACCTAATAAAATTAAACTAGAATACCCAACAAAATTAAAGAACAATCTCCCCAACCCCCCCCCCCTCCACACTTAATCAACACATTGTCCTCAATGTAGCATAATCATAAGATCAAGAACAATCAAAACAATCAATAAATTTGGACAAGTGCAATACAAGTAAAGAAGGAGACAGAAAAAAAAAACTCCCTAAGTCATGGCGGATAAGGAAGTAGGGTGAAGTAAGGAGGTCTCCTCCACCACTACATCCACTAAAGAGGGATTTGTGAGAAATGGTTTCAGCCGGTGTCCATTGACCTTGAAGCTCTTATCTGTCGATTCACTTTTGATCTCAACTGTACCATAAGGAAAAACATTAGTTACCACAAAAGGACCAATCCACTTTGACCTCAACTTACCACTCACGAGTCTGAGCCTAGAGTTATACAATAAAACTTTCTGTCTAACCACAAAGTCCTTCTTAGCTATCAAGCTGTCATGAAATTTCTTGGTCTTCTCCTTATAGAATTTGGAATTCTCATAGGCTTCTAAACGGATCTCACCTAGCTCACTTAGTTGCAACTTCCTTTCCTCTCCAGCCTGATTCATAAAGAAGTTGGAGGTTTATACAGCCCAGTAGGCTTTGTGCTCTATCTCTACAGGAAGATGACATGCCTTGCCAAAGACAACCCGATAAGGAGACATTCCTATGGGTGCTTTGTAGGCAGTCCTATGCGCCCAAAGAGCATCATCTAGCCTGGTGCTCCAATCCTTTCTGTTTGGCTGCACAATCTTCTCTAAGATCCTTTTTATCTCCCTGTTTGAAATTTTAGTCCGCCCATTAGTTTGGGGGTGGTATGGTGTGGAAATTCTGTGCACGACCCCATACTGTTTGAGCAAGTCATACATGGATCTGTTACAAAAATGGGTGCCTTGATCACTAACGATGGCTCTAGGGACTCCAAACCTGCAAGACAGATTAGATCTAACAAAATCCACAACAACCTTAGCATCGTTAGTTCTGGTGGGTTTGGCTTCCACCCATTTTGAAACATAATCAACAGCAACGAGAATATAAACAAAACCAAAAGAGACAGGGAAAGGCCCCATAAAATTGATACCCTAGACATCAAACACCTCACAGAATAACATGGGTTGTTGAGGCATTTGCTGTCTCCATGAAGGTGAGCCGCCTGCTCTCGGACAAGGCTCACAAGTGCTATAGATTCTCCACGCATCCTTAAAGATAGTGGGCCAATAGAAACCGCAGTCAAGCACCTTGCGAGCTGTCCTCTATATGCTAAGATGGCCACCTGGTGCGGAAGAATGACAGAATTACAGGACCGAGTCAATCTCATGGTCTAGAATGCATCTCCTAATAACCTGGTCACTGCACAACTTCCATAAATAGGGTTCATCCCAAATATAATGCTTAGCATCGCTCTTAATTTTATCAATTTGAGCTTTAGATGCTAAGGGAGGAAAAACAAAAGCAACCAAATAATTCACAATATTAGCAAACCAAGGAGTGGGGAAGGAATCAGAAATACTATACAGAATGTACAAATGGTCATCCAGAAAATCATCCTGAATGGGTGAGTCCTCAAACGCACGCTCAATCCTACTCAGGTGGTCAGCCACGAGGTTCTGCGCACCGCTCCGATCACGGATCTCCAAATCAAACTCTTGGAGCCAAAGCATCCACCTGATCAATCTAGGCTTTGATTCAGCCTTCTTCAACAGGTACTTCAGAGCTACATGGTCAGTATAAACAATAACACGAGTACCAAGTAAATATGAACGAAATTTCTCAAGAGCAAAAACTATCGCTAATAGTTCCTTCTCTGTGGTAGTGTAATTTGCTTGAGCAGCATCCAAAGTTCTGGAAGCGTAGTAGATCACCCGAGGCAACTTGTCAATCTTTTGAGCAAGGACAGCCCCCAATGCATAATTGGATGCATCGCACATTAGCTCAAATGGGGCTATCCAATCAGCTGCCTGAATGATAGGGGTGGTAGTCACCGCACGCTTGAGGCAATCAAAAGCCTCTTTGCACCAGTCATCAAAATCAAACTCCACCTCTTTTTGCAGCAGATTGGATAGTGGAAGGGCCACTTTGCTAAAATCCTTGATAAAGCGCCTATAAAACCCTGCATGACCAAGAAAAGAACAAACCTCTCGCATGCAAGAGGGGTAAGGTAATTGTGAAATAACATATTTTTGCAGGGTCTACCTCTATGCCCCTATTCGAAATGATATGCCCTAAAACTATACCTTGTTCTACCATGAAGTGACATTTTTCAAAATTCAGCACAAGGTTAGTTTCATTGCATCTATTAAGAACTCTATCCATATTATCCAAACATGAATCAAAAGAGGATCCATAAACAGTAAAATCATCCATAAACACCTCTATGCAAGTCTCTAAAAAATCACTGAAAATACTAAGCATACACCGCTGGAAGGTACTAGGGGCGTTGCATAGGCTAAAGGGCATTCTCCTTTAGGCAAAAGTGCCAAAGGGACAGGTGAATATGGTCTTTTCTTGATCCTCAAGAGCAATATGAATTTGTAAATAACTAGAAAAACCATCAAGAAAATAGTGATGACACTTACCTGCCAAGCGCTCAAGCATTTGATCAATGAAATATAGGGGAAATTGATCTTTTCTGGTTACCTGGTTCAGCCTCCTATAATCAATGCAGACTCGCCAGCTGTTCTGCACTCTTGTGGGGATAAGCTCATCCCTTTCATTCTTAATCAATGTGAGGCCTGTCTTCTTAGGAACCACTTGGACTGAACTTACCCACTGGCTGTCAGAAATGGGGTAGATGATTCTAGCTTGTAAGAGCTTGGTCACTTCCTTTTTCACCACATCTAGAATGATGGGGTTGAGTCACAGTTGTGGCTGTCTCACTGGCTTAGCTCCATCCTCTAAAAGTATCCTATGCATGCAGGTAGATGAGCTAATACCAGGAATGTATGCTAAAGTCCATCCAATGGCTTTCTTGTGCTTCTTGAGAACTAGCAACAGCTACTCCTCTTGCTCAGCAGCAAGGGAGGCAGAGATGATCACTGGAAATTTTTCCTTGTCGTCCAAGTAAGCATATTTGAGGGTTGCTGGTAAGGGCTTCAACTTTGGTGTGGGTGGTGGCTAAACAGTGGGAGGAACCAGGGTAGGAGAAGAAGAAGGTTCCTCAACCTTTACCTTATAATGCAAGTCAGAAGTATATGTACTTCCTGTAACATGGTTAGTGCATTCTGACTTTAAAAAATCAACATCAAGAGGTACAACACCCAGAAAATTAGAACCAGACTCAAATTCAAATTCACTCTCAGCATAAAAATCAGATACAAGATCAAATTCAAACTCGGATTTAGATTCAATGCATAAGGAGTGAAAAGTATGCAGATCAAATAAAAATGGATGTTTCCTACCATGAAGAACAAAATCAAAATTAAACATATAATCATCAACAATCTGATCAATTATCTCAGCACAAAAAACAGAATAATCCTCAGATGGATGTTTCATGGCGTCAAGAATGTTAAAATGAACAACAATATCACCAAATTCCATAGACAGTGTGCCAGCATAAACATCTATCTTGGTTCGAGCTATTTTCATAAATGGCCTGCCTAAAATAATTGGAACTGAACCATGGGAAAATCCCTCTTCCATATTAAGAACATAAAAATCAACAGGAAAAATAAGTTCACCAACCCGAACCAACACATCCTCTATGAAACCTACGGGGTAAGCAACACTTCTATTTGCCAAATGAATCACTACATCTGTAGATTGCAAAGGTCCAAGAGTTAAAGAATTGAAAATGGACAGAGGCATGACACTAACTGATGCTCCTAGATCTAGCATGGCATTCTCAAATTTATTGTTCCCATTAATGCAAGGTATACAAAAAGTACATGGGTCCTTACATTTCTCAGGAATGTGAAGAATAGATTTACCTATCAATGCTGACACATTTCTGCCCATGCTAATCCTTTCATTGCCCTTGAGCTTCCTTTTGTGGGTGCACAACTCCTTTAGAAACTTGGCATATCTTGGAATCTGCTTGATGGCATCTAGCAGAGGTATGTTCAGCTCTACTTTCTTGAAGGTCTCCAAGATCTCCTATTCCGCTTCTTCCATCTTTTTGTTTGGAATTGCTCTAGGTGGGAATGGAAAAGGGATAGGAGGCTGCTGTAAGTTAGAATTACTAGAAGAAGGTCTACCTGCATGAAAATTTTTGTTAGGAAGTTTTCTCTTTTGTGCAACTATCTCATCCTCTTTTTCAGGTGTAGAATGAAGCTTGACAGGTACAGGTGCAGGTGCTGCTACTGGTGGAGGCACTTGAATTTGGTTGCTAGACCTCAAGGTGATGGCACTCACATTTTTCGGATTCTTCACTGTTTATGAAGGCAATTTGTCAGAATTTTTGGACTGAGCTTGGTTCAACTGAGTAGCCATCTGCCCCATCTGATTTGTCAGACTCTGAATGGAGGCTCTTGTCTCTTGCTGAAATTGCATATTTTGGATGGTCATTTGCCTCACTAACTCTTCTAAGGAAGGTTGAGGAGGAGCCTTAGTTGCTTGTTGTCTTTGTTGTGACTGTTGTTGTTGTTGCTGCATTGGAGGAGGAACACATGGCTGGCTTGGACCAGCAACATTTTAGAAAGGAGGGACAAACTGTTGCTGTTGTGGAGGACTTGTCCATCTCAGATTTGGATGATTCCTCCAACTTGGATTGTATCTATTGCTTGAAAGGTCATAATTATTCTATTGTTGTTGGTTTTGCTGCTGAAGAGGTTTATTATAAATGTTTGTAGCATAAGCTTCAGGTTGCTCATTGACTCCAGATTACTGCAAAGAAGGACAAAGATCAGTATGGTGATTTGCAGAAGAACATAGACTACAGACTCTTACAACAGGTGTAGATTTCTGATTCATGGCAAGCTGAGTTACTAGGTTGACCAAGGCATCAAGTTTTCCTTCAAGCTTTTTATTTTCAGTAGATGAAGATGAATCTGTGGCCACCTCATGGACTCCTCTAAGAACAATAGCATCATTTCTTGCACTGAATTGTTGGGAGTCGGAAGCCATCTTCTCAATCAAATTCCTAGCCTCAACAGGGGTCATATCACCAAGAGCTCCACCACTGGCAGCATCAATCATACTCCTCTTCATGTTGCTAAGTCCCTCATAGAAATCTTGAAGAAGGAGTTGCTCAGAAATCTGGTGGTGAGGATAGCTTGCACACAATTTCTTGAATCTTTCCCAGTACTCATACAAGCTTTCTCCACTAAGTTGCCTGATGCCTGAAATGTCTTTTCTGATGGTATTGGTCCTAGATGCAGGGAAGAATTTCTCCAAGAACACCATTTTAAGGTCATCCCAGCTGACAATGGACCTGGGAGCAATAGTATAGCCAATCTTGTGCCACTCCCTCCAAAGAATGAGGAAAAGCCTTTAGAAAGATATGATCTTCTTGGACATCAGGGGGCTTCATGGTGGAACAAACAATATGGAACTCCTTAAGATGCTTATGAGGATCTTCACCTGCAAGACCATGAAACTTGGGCAACAAATGTATTAGTTCAGTCTTGAGAACATATGGAACACCCTCATCAGGATATTGAATGCACAAGCTTTCATAAGTAAAATCAGGTGCATCCATCTCCCTAAGAGTCCTCCCACGAGGTGGAGGTTGAGTCATGTTCTCATTATGAAAATTAGTAGTGGAATGCTCAAAATCAGAATATTCAGAATCACCCTCAACATAATGCTCAAAATGCTCAAAATGCTCAAAATGCACAGAGTGACCAGGATGCACACTATGCCTAACTAATCTATGAAAGGTTTTATCTATTTCAGGATCAAAGGGTTGTAAATCACCTAGATTGCCCCTAGTCATGCACTATATGCAGCAAATAATGTGTTTCTCAATAAGCACCTAACAAGGGGGTAAAACTACAGCTATACTAAAAAAATATCAAAATGAGCTGAAATTTTGTGAGGAACACCCTAAAATCATGAAAAGATAGCACAAAAAATTTCAAACAAAAATTCAAAGTATAAATATGAAAACTACCTAAGAAAAGTTTAGAAAAATAGGACAATAATACTTGAAAAATAAAAAAAAAAACATAGAAATGGCTGATTTTTCGAGTTTGGGAGACCCCAATCGGCTAAAGCGGGTTGACACAATAAGGGAAAGTTTTTTTCTACCCCAAATGCATATATAATAATAGTCATTCTGATACCTGAAGCATAAGTTATGGCCGTTTTAAGTTTTGCTAAAAACAAGTTTCCAAAATTTTTGTCTCTCTCAAATACTGCCACACCAAGTGCTCTTGGTATTTTTCACACAAAATATAGATCAAAAGAAACTACCACACAAAAAATCAGCCAAAAATAACAACTCTAACTATCAAAACAAAAATCGCTAACTAAATTGCAAAATCAGTCACTAAATCCCAATCACTAATCATTGTTCACAGCAAAACACAAAGTTGAACCAGTCGCTAAAAACAGTCGCTAAACAGGGGACGCAACTGAAATGCAAAACAGAATGCTACACAAAACAAGACAACTAAACACTATAATGAACCTTTGGCCCACTGCTCCCCGACAACGGCGCCAAATTTGATCGAGGTCGTACCCGAATCAAATAAACATTAAAAATGCAGTATCTAGGAAGTGATCCTAGGTCGTCTCCCAACGAGCAATGGTCAACCAAACATTCATAACAGATAGTAATAAAACAGTAACGAATTGGAGATTTGTTTTTGTAAATTAAACAACAAGCAAATTTGAATTAGAAAATAACATAATTAAAACATGTTGTTTCCCCTTGATTCACAAGCAAGTCTCTTATCCTAGGTTACGAGAATTTATCCTTAATCAGTTCAACCACTTAATCCAACCCTAAATTAAATTACTAAACGAAAATTAACATAAGCCTATCATTATGTGATTAAGCAACACATACACCAATTAATCATGAACAAAACTGATCATTAAGCATGAACGTAAATTAAGCGCAGAGACAATTAATCAAGCACTAAGCATGCATGGATTAATAGCAACAAATACAGAGTAATTGGTGAAGAGGAAAAAGTGATCAGAATTCAATAGTAATAACAAAACCTCAAAGAGAGTTGTGCTTGATCTTCAAGAGAAGACAACACTGGAGACTTAGCCTTCCATTAATCAGCAGAAAACGAAATTGCAGATTGAAGCAGAAACGAAATTGCAGAAAACGAATTTTATTCTACGTGAACAGTGCACATGAACAACAATAAAAACTGGAATTGCAAAACCTAAAATTATTCTTCTCTCCCAAAACGAAAAACTTCTTAAACCAAAACTTTGGTGCTGTTATATAGGTTCTCAGCCCCAAAGCTTACAAATCTGTTTTAAGGCCAAGCCCATAAATAAAATAAAATTTGGACAAGATAAGATTGGATGAAATAAAATCTAGATGAAATAAAATCTGGATAAGATAAGATAAGATTGGATGAAATAAAATCTAGATAAGATAAAATTTGATAAACTAAAATTATCTACTCTCTTCAAGTCCAAGCCCAATTTTGGATTCAAGTCCAATTGCTTATAATTCTCCTGAAATTAAATTAAAAACATAAAATTAGTCAAGTAGGCCCAAATGATAAAAGTGCATAATCAATTTGACAATTTAGGCTAATCAGTAATTAAAATGGTGACAAAAAAGGTTAAGAAATAGGAGAAAATAATGACACATAAATTAGAAACCATAGAGGGTCACTTCTGATGATTGTTCAAGGGCAATTAGTCTATTCCTTAGACCTTGAGACACAAAACCTTATACAACTTCAAATTGGAGAGGGGCAGGCATGGGAGGTATACCCTGCTTATTATGTTGAGAGCTTGTTTCTAACTGACAAGGTAGATGGTTTTGTGTCCTATTGAAAAGGTAATTTCATCCCATACTGATTGTAAATTTATTTATCAGCTCCTATTCTTGTTGTTTGATGAAAATCTTGTGTGCTTGATTTGTTACCTTGATTTATAGTTTTGAGCACAGTTGTGAAAATTGAAATACTAACATGACTTGTGGACGTCAATTATGATGAATAATTGGATGGGGCATGAGAATTCTAAAAGGTACTTAATTTTTAGTGGAGACCGGAGAGTGAGCAACTGATTTTAAGTCTGCATATATCTAAGAGCCTAAGTTTAAATAAATTAATCTTTATGAATGCCCTTGATCTTGCCATGTATATATGTTGCCTGTTAGTCTATAATAGTATAGGAGTTGACTTGTATTGTTTCAAGCCATATTGCTCAGGTTCTTTCTTTGTGCTATTCGTTGTTCTCGTTGTAAAATGGCATCCTCCTACTTGCTGAAAAATGAATTAAAAGGGTGGATTAATGTTTTGATTGTCTTTGTTGTAATTTTTATGCTTAAGGTGCTCTCATGTCAATCAACCAATAGAGTCTCAGTTATTGCTAGATTTTTGCATGCAACAAAGCCTGGGTCACAATTAATAGCATGCCAGTTATAAATGACAGCCTAAGGCTTGCAATTTCTATTATTGTTGGGCTATAGGATGGATTCACTGTGTAAATTAAATGATGTTGTGACATAACAATGAGTACCAAAGTAGATCTGATAGAACTAGATTTACAAACTAACACAGCACAGCAGCGGAAATATATAAATATGTGCAAAGAATAGAAAAAAGGAACACCAAATTTTGACGTGGGAAGCCCTCCAATATCAAGTCAAAAACCAATTCCGAAAAATATTTTGCTATATGGAGGATAATTACAATATCCTTTCCACACTCTTCTCACACAAGAGGTACAAATATAGTGTTTCCAGTGAGATCCCTCCTGATGCAATCCTCACTAGGAAAGGACCAGTCACTAGAGCCATGAGTAAGAGGCTCCAAGAGGATTGGGCTAGAGCTGCTGAAGAAGGCCCTAGGGTTCTCATGAACCTTAGGATAGATTTCTGAGCCCATGGGCCAAGGTTAGGTCCAATTATCTTTGTACATATTAGATTATGATGTCTTTATATTTGGTCCTTGTATTTAGGGTTCCATAATGTAGGTAGGGTACCCTAGAAATATAGGACTTTTCAGCCCTTGTATTTTAGGGCACCTAGACTAGTTTTTGTATTAGGGGTAGTTTTGTAATTTCACATGCACTAAGTGAATATTTGATGTGTGTGTTGGGAAATAAATTTAATTGAATTGGTAGAAGCTCAATCCAATTAAATTTTAGAGGGGAGGTGAGCATTTGCTTGCTACACCCCATTGCCACATCATATAGTCACACTTTGTACATGTGCTTCATGCTTTACATGTCTCGCAACACCTAAGCACACTACAATGTGAATTCCTTGCACTAAATGCATGCTAACGTTTTCTTCCTTTACTTCGCATCTTCTTTCTTTTTTCTTTGTCTGCACCAAATCTCCAGCCTATTTTCAAACATTCATGCTTATAAGCTCTCAAAATATATGGTTGAAAATTGAAATTCAAACCATCAAATGCCTCATTAGTCATAACTAGTCAAGGTACTCGTATAAAAACATAATATTGAGTGGTGTTTATTTTGTTATGTTTTCCTTATTTCCTTCACAAATTCTAAAAATAGAAATGATGTGACATTTTTAAAATTATTATTAATGGCAAAACCCCTTCGTGTTGTTATTCTTGTTCTTCTGCAGGGTGCTAAAACAAGATTGGATTGAAGACGGGATGTGAGGCCCGATTAATGAGATTAAGTGACGGCAAAAAAGGTTGGTGGGAGATAACACCATAGAGTTTGAAACAGAAGGAAGGGAATCTATTGAGTTTTATTTTTTATTTTTTTGAATTGCCTTCTAAACTTTGTGAATGCTATGATTGATGAATTTGGGATTGAAGAGAAGGGAAATTCTTAGAAAGTTTAGCGATTTTTTCTCTCTCAATTGCTCTGTGTTTTGTTTATACATAGTGTGGGATGGGTGGCTCCATGCAAAATCAAAATGGCCCAATTTAATCTTTGGTGATTCAGTAGTCGTTCTTGCGGTTGTTGAAGCTTGGAGTAAGTTAAAAATATCAATTTAATCCTTGATGAGCTATATCAGAAGTAGTTAGTTTGGTTTTCTGTTATTTTCAGTTAGAAGGACCAATTTGCAAGTTAGTTTGTAGAACAAGTGCAGATTGGTCCCTATGTTGGCTGTATAAAAGTGAAACCAGCACTACTAAAAAAAGGCTTTTTAACGACGGTTTTGAACCGTCGTTAAATATAACAACATTAAAAACTAAAGTTTTTTCACGACAGTTCTTATAACAACTGTCGTAGAAAACCTAATGTTTTTAAGACGGTTATTAACTAATAATCGTCTTAGAAAACATTGACAGACATCGCTTTCTAAGATGATTATTAGGAAATAACCGTCTTAGAATGTATAATTTCTAAGACGGTTATTAGAAATAATCATCTTAAAATGCCTACAATGAAAGACATTCTAAGACGGTTATTTCCTAATAACCCGTCTTAGATAGTACCTACAAATTAAATTTAGTTCTACAAACCAAACAAATTAAAAACCTAAAACCATGGTGTGCTACACATTAACACAATATTATATGAAATCTAAGAATAAAAAACCTCTATTTAAAAGTAGAGCTAAACATAAACTAAAAAAGACATGTACAACCTTATAAGTTAAGCCATTGGAACACAATTTTCAACTCAGCAACATCTTAAATATAATATAATCTAAGTAACCTATTTTTAACAACATATGATTACAACTAATGACAAGTGAAGCCAATGAGATACTACATTAGTGAATTACCTGGGCAGTGATACATGCTTTCTTTCAAGTGGCATAATTGGACAACATTTATGTGCATTAAACAAACACACTAATTCATTGAGAAATATTTCAGATTCTTACCAACTTTGCTAAGAAGACTAACACCAACATTGTATGCATGTGAACCAACCATTGTAACACATGGAACTCCCATGTATAAATATTCACAAGTCGTGGTTGTTCCAGCATATGAAAATGTGTCCAAACTAAATGACAAAGACATAAAAGAAAGATTACCATGGGCATAAGACAAGTTATTGAACAAACACACAGTATTGCATCTTCTTATCATCATAAGTAATACTTGATCACAAGCACTTGCCCAACATTCAATAGTTAGAATAATTATCATATTTCAGATGCATGTATGTATTATGTGCAAGAAATACAAACAATCAAAACAATAAAGTGGTAAAAATGAATAATACATGTTTAACATTCACCAAAACAACCAAGAAATAACCTGGTAATATATATTTGTAAACTGTTTGGTGCTTCTGTAGATGTTATTCATATAATGATGTTTAAAAAATAGCTAAATAACTACATGACTATGACAATGAAATACATATGAAGTTAGATTTTGACAACAAAATGTAAATTCCAAAATCTAATGTAAATCTTATTGTTTTCATACTACGACGTGATTAGCATCACAAACAACCATCCTTAGCATAACTAGTTAATTACTAGATTTTTGGATGCAAACAAATTAGTAAGAACATTCTTTGGTTTTGCTAATATTTCTTTCATAAAATAGCTTTTCGATAGAAGTTCTCTAGTAGTTTGACTAACAGCATTTCTAGATACAAAAATAAACTAATTCAAACACACACCAAGTTTTTAATGTACACGATACATGCCTAGTTGAGTCACTCTTTTAGCCTTTATACTAAATTGCAGCCATATCCAATAATCACCAACGATATGGAAAAGGTTAAAACTTAATAGAGAAACAAAAAGTGGTGCCACACATAATACAATATTCATAGTCAACAAAACCAACATATGTATGAATAAATAATAACAAAGCCAGAGCTTATGCAAGACAAAAACAAAAGGAATACAAAAATATATATTACCTTATGTCCATTAGAGAATAAGCTTCCATATGATCGTGGTTAAGAAGAATAAGTGGCAGAATATCAACTCGTAGTGGTTCCAGACCTAACTTCTCTAGTGTTGAAAGAAACCTCTGTCTCACACTATCATAGCAAAATAGTTTACATTTAAGCACAAGAAGAGAATTTGGAATTGCACATAGTATCTTTGGCCAAACTTGTAGTACCTTGGGTGTAACTGAAGAAATAAAGCAACATAAGTCAGGGGATACATGACTTACCTTTTACAATGCTATTGATAATCAAAATATAATTACATGATATATTTAAGAATATTACTACCTTAGCAAGATTGTTAAAACTACCAAATGTAACAAAGCCATTGCAAAGAGCAGGAGTTAGACAAACAGGACCAGCCTTAGGGGAAGGAGTGCAACAATGGAAGTTATCTGGTAATCGAACTAACTCTTCAACATACCTGTAATGTGGGAAAGCCCCAATCCATTTAAAAGAAGCATTATTAACCAAGTATTTCAATTTCTATTAAAAAAAATGAAAATCACATTAATTTGTAGCATAATACAACAAAATTTGAAAGAGTTGGTTAATAATATGATAGATGGGGAAAGGTGTTTGTTAGGAGATATCCTAGGATCAGCTAAGAGCCTCAGTAGCTGTCAGTTAATTAGGACAACTAGGATAAGTAACTGTTAGTTGGTACCTTGTTAGTTAGTTAAGAAACTATAAATAGTCAATTGAGGGAAATTAGTAAAGGTTATAGACAGAGAATTTGGAAGTGGAGAGTGCTGAGACCTCGAAACTCATTTGTATTTTGTCTTGGGTGTTAGAAGCACCATAATAATAATACACATTTTTCCCTCTATTTCTAGTCCAGTTCTATCATAATACAATGGAACCTTCAATTTGTATTACACATGACTAACATCAAAACTCTAGAAATTCTAGAATTGTCCAGCAACATTTCTAGTGATTGTCACAATTTCCCATGACTTTTCTGTCCACTATCAGAACTCTTCCGGCAATTTTTCTACCTCCCATTAGAATTTTTCTGGTATACCTAGGTTCAATGCATCTTAGGAAGTCCAATCTGCTGGGTGGAAAAGTCCGATTGCTTACATGAGAAAAAATTTCCTTTCTCTTTTGCTTACAGATATTATAAGACACTAAGACCTAAACATCTAAAGCATGAATTCCCAAATAGCAAAACCAAACCCCGATTGCACTCATCCTTTTGTAGTTCTTATTTGCTTCTACATAAGTGGTTAATTTTTTTATTACAATAATAGTGTTGTAAGTATGTTCATTCGTACTCATTAGCAGATATCAATTAAACTCCCATAATGCTCTGATGTAAATCTCTTCAAAATATAAATAATATAGTTTTCATTTCTAATGCATGGCATCCCCAAAACATTAATAATTTTCTCCTCTCCTTTAGATCCACCACTGCCTGCTTTACTAGTCAAAAGGCATATCTAGATAAACCCTGGAAAAAAAACCCACGATATGATTAATTAAAAGGTTTTCTCGTATCCTATGCTTTTAAACAAAAAAGGTACCCAAGGTAAGAATTTTATGTCTCCATGGTATTTGGATTTCAGATCATTAGGGTGGCTAGGATATGCAGAAGATGCCAATACCATAACCATATCCAAGACAACAGACCCCTCTGCTAAATTGTAACATACTGGGATGAGAAGTGTTAACTGAAGCATTCTTGAAAGAGCAACAGAAGCAAGTGACATGTAACAGAAGCAATAAATGAAATTGTCAATTGATACTAAGTGCAATAGGACTTACTGATCTCGTTCATGCACAAGACTCTCCATAAAAGTTGGAAACTCCTTACTCATTTCTTGAATAACAAGTGTTAGCATGTGACTGTCATCCATTTCCTTCAGCTGAAGAAAGCAAACCCAAGTTAGGATATAGACAATCAACTTCAACTAAGGAATGAAAAAAGGAAAGAAGGTTTAGCTCAATTCGAAATAAATAAACTAGAGTAAATAGTGCAATTTTCCAGTGAAAAATAATTCTCACTTCCACATGGTAGCTTAGTAAAAGACAAATCAATATTCAGCTGCAAAAATAAGTTATAGAATAATTAATATGAATATGGTTTGCTTCTAAGTTCTAACATGAATACGACACTACTATGTAATAAATCCAGAATTATGAAGTTCTAAGTTCCCACTGCAAAGGGGGAAATTATTCATGTATCAAAGAAAGAAACACTCAAATTTTGCAAATACTGAGGTAGAAATGGTATATCATTTTCTGTGAAAGAGAAGTTATGGGCTTTTAACTAGGCCAACAAGTCCACAACAACTAATTTTTTATCATACAACTTTTTGATATATTTTCCAATTGCTTAAAAAATTACATATTTTTAAGCTTTTATTTTAAATTTAATGTTTTACTTTTTGTGTATAGCTAGGAACTAGGAATTTTCTCTCAACCTTTTATTTTATTTTAATTAAATAGTTATAAAAAATTAAAAAAAGATCTAACACTATTATTTTAATTATGCAATAAAGCCTACAAGTTTATACTTAATTTTGGTCTGTAACAAAAAGCAATGAAAATTAGAGTCATTCGCTCTTTTAATTGGATTAAAAATTTATTTCTAAACAAAATTTAGGTTCAGTTGCCTTTAAATATTTTTTATACAGTTTTTTAATTAAAATTAGAGTTTTATTTCCATAATTAAGTCTGAGTAAAGTAAAATTTTAAGTTAAACTAAAGAAACATAAAAAGTACCTAATGAAATTCTGATACCGATGACAGATGTCGTACCGGATGTCACGACATCACGCTTCAGACCATGCAGATTATATTTGACAGTATGAACAGATTAAACAAGTAAATAACACAAGAGAATTGTTAACCCAGTTCGGTGCAACGTCACCTACATCTGGGGGCTACCAAGCCAGGGAGGAAATCCACTAAAATAGTGTTAGTTCGAAGATCTAACAGCCACTGTTTACAACCTTCTCACCTAACCACTACCCATGCAACCTCTACCTAAGAGCCACTCTTAGATATGAGAACCCCTCTCACTCCCTCTCAATCACTCTCCCGTGTTTACAAATAAATCAAAGACACACCAGAGATTACTCTCTGAACAAAAGAGATCAACTCTACACACTCAGGTCCAACACTTGATGTTAGGGTAACATCAAGGTGGCTCACAAAACACTCAAGTCCCAAAACTCACAAAATAACTCTTCAATCTCGGACTTCGTAGAAAACTCGTGCAGCCTTCATGTTTATATAGCAGTGTGCGTATCTGGGCTGCAACAACTTGCGCTGGATAAGATCTATCATTCTCCTGAAAAATCTGCACTTAAAGATCTAAAAGATAACGTTTGATCTTTTAGTTTTTATCTTTAATCTTTAATCTTTAATCCCTGAACGAACTATTCAAGTTTGTAATTCGAACTTTAATTATCTTTTAATTCGTTCCTAAAGATAGATCGCCTAATCTGTTGCTGACTGCACATTAATCTGTTAAAGGTATAACAGATTTATGTGTCCAGTATTTTCGGGCAGGATGTCCTGGACATTGTATCCGACATCGTGGATCCTGCAGCTTCAATTCTTCATTTGACATTTTATCTTGCCTTGTGCATTGTGCAGCCCGATCTGATTCCTTGACATAATGTTAGACATCATGTGCAGCAACTCCAGCTTTCCTTCATTGTCTAAGTGCTTATGTTTTAACAAAATTTTAGCCAATCTTTTAAAACTCAGTAAAGCTAAGCACTAACACCTAAAATATATATTCTACTTAAATTTTGTCCTTTATTTTATATACTTTAAGACCACTGTTTTTTTCTTCTGTTGTCCATACAAAAATAAAGTTAATACAACTTTAAGTGATTGTGTGCATTTTAATTAATAATTAACAACATTTTAATTGATTAAATAAAGAAAAGAATAGTACTTATTAATAGGAAGCACCAAGAGTGCCTGCCAAAAAAAAAATAAGGAAGCAAGTAACTCCTACGAATAATTAAATCAAACGTATTTTAGAAATAATAATATAAAATAAAATAAATTAAATTAAATGTTTTTTTATATATAACATAAAAAGTTATTTTTTTCTTCTTATATTTGATGGAAGAAGAAGTATATAGGCATTACATAGACACATTAGAATTTAAAAATATTCTTTTAGCACTTAAGAATTTGTTAAAGCTTTCAAAACACCTGAGTGCTGTACTTTTCCCCTACTGCTAACAATGTAGACCCCCCTTCAAATATTCACTTCATTTTAAAAATCCAATATTATTGTCTACTTCGGTGATGCCGTTGATGGACAAAAGTGTTTTATTTATTGCTGAATTATGGACAAAAAATTATATATAGAGAAACCAATTCTCAACTTGCAAGAAGAAAATACAAATAATGCAATTAAAATTCTCCATTCTCAAAAGCAATTTAGTTGATCAATATTGATACAAAATAAAAAACTAAAATACGCTAAATAATTTAGAGACATGTACCATGATTTCAATAGAGCATGGGAGCAGAAGTGTTTGTCAAATGGCATAGATGGGAAGAGTAGGGAAACTAAGTCTGGAGTTTCTGAAACATAAATTAAAAAATTTATATTTGGATGAGTCTTACGGTTTCAGAATATATTGTGTCATTTTCGAAGCATCGTGCAATTCTTTACAGCTGGTATGGTGGAGAATGTACTTGGGCATAGGATACAAGTGGATGACAACATGAGTGAACATGAAAGTTCATTATATATAGCAACCTTATATATATCTATGTACTCCCAATGGAAAGCTTAGAAATCTCCAACAATATCTATCCAAAATATTACTTGTCAACATTTTCACACAAATCACAAACATATGGTTCAAAATAGTTATAGGATCGATGGGCATCAGAACGTGCCTCACATACACGTCTCTCTAATCTGATATTTCAAGCAAGGATATGGTGTCCTCCTAAAAGATAAACTATGAAAACAGTCAACCAAAAATGCTAGAGTTAATGCACCTTTTGATGTTTAGCTGAGAGCTCAGCTAGTATGTTATCCATAATAACCAATTAAGAATTCATTTTTCCGATCATGATTCGAGAAAACTAAATACTGCACTAATAATAATAATAATAATAATAAAAGATGATCATGATTGGAGAAAACTAAATACTGCACTTATAATTTATATTTATATGATAATGATAACGATCATGATTAGAGAAAGAAATCAAGAAAATCAAGAAAAGTCTTTAAAGTGTAGAGCCCCATAGATAAAATCCATAAACATGACCTTAAATTTTATTTTATTTTTATAAGTGGAGTATAAAGGTCACTTATATGTTGTTCCATAGTCATTTCGGAGATGTTAAATCCTCATATTTCACAACAAGCATAGAGAGAGAGGATGAGGAAAGAAGAACCTCTAGAAGGTTAGGGAGGGCGAGAAATTGTGAGAAAGAGAAGACGTTGGGGGTGAGAAGTGGCTTGGACGAGGATGGAAGTGAGTGCGTTAGCGTTAGGGGAAGCAGAGGCTTGCTTCACCAACTCCATCACCTTCGATTGCTTCTTCTGCATCTTTAGCGTTTCAATTTCCTACTCAAAACTCAAAAGAAGTATTGACTCTATATAATATATTAATAACATTAGAAAAATTTCTACTTTTGATTCCTTAAGCATAATACTATAAACAATTATTAATAAAACTGATAATTACTAGTTAACTACTTGATTATAAGCCTCCCACACCAGCCTTTGATAGCTATAATCCATGACAAATTGTAAGATTTTTATCCTGATCAAGGGCCTAGCAGGATGAATAATCATTGTAATAAGTAATAAGGAGAGATAACTTACATCTCTGCTGCCTATCAGTTCTTCGGTAGCAAGGTCATCCATAAATTGGCTTACAGATATTCAAACATAACTTTGGGGAATAACATGGCCAGCTGCTTCAATTGGGGAACAATCAAATATAGCATGGCCCTGTGGCATGAGTCTATATGCAAGACAAGTCCTATAGTCACAAAGCTCAAAAAAGTACCTAAATAAGTTCCTTGGAAATCTTATCAGTCATCACAAATACAAGACTTTTGTTAAAAAAATTATTTGGTACCTTCCTCCACCATTAGGACTCAGAAAATAATCAGGAGAAGCTCTATATGATGCAACAGGACATAGGCCAGTAGTAGCATGGGTAAGTGCCTTGCCTGTTATTAGTAAAAGATCTCTAGGCACAGATACCAGCGACCACTGGGGTCACATACCTAGAGAAGAAAATATATTATTCATAAAAGTTGAAAGATAAATCAACTCAAAAGTCACCAAGCTTTAACAGACACTAAACAGAACTACTCAACAAGCTAGAATCAAGAAAATATAAAATTAAATATATTTAATGTTTTGAAAATATAAAAATGTTAAATAATTTTTACAAAATAAATAAGAGGATTTAAAAAGGAAACAATTTTAGAAGAATTTAAAATTATTCTTCACATACATAATATAGGACTTGGTAACCGGTATACGCACTATTTTCCTCCAAGACTAATTTTCTTAAGTCAAACACCTTAAACTTGTAAGTTGAAGTTTTTTGTGTCCATGTGTGGAAAAGGATAAAATGTAAAATTAAGTTATCAGCTTATATTGCCAACTTAATATTTATCAATAAAAAATTAAGTTAACTAACGTTATATCTTACAAAATTCTAATTCTCAAAATAAAAAGTGATTATATGTATGTATATTAATTAGTTGCATAAATACTACTATGATTTACAAAATAATAATCAATCTAGTAAGGTACGTATATGTATGTATATTAATTACTTGCATAATACATATCACTTATATTGATTTATTTATGCTTTTATGAGAATTCTTTTTCTACATTTCTGTCTTGGTTAATGTTAGTCGCTTTATACGACTAACTTTTGTATAGAAATTATTTTTCAAAACTTGTATAGTCACCCAATTTATGGTTATTTTGTAGTGATTTTTGTAAATAAATTTTGTTTTATGGTTAACGCTATCTCTAGAATATTTCCGTTGGATTTAATGATGAAATCTGTGCATTTTCAGGTGAAAAAGAGACTAAGTTTTGAATTGCAAAAAGTAGCAGTTGGGTTAAGCTCAGCAGTTGGGCTAAGCGCTTATCCACTGCTAAGCGCGGCTTCAGAGTGCTTAGTGCAAAGGAGAATTTGGCAGAGCATCAACATCAAAGGCGAGTGCTAAGCGCAGTAGGTGTCTTTCGCCAGGCTAAGCGCGAGACTGGCGCTAAGCCCAATTCCACTTACTCGTGCTAAGCGCGAAGGTGGCGCTAAGTACAACGTCGTGATTTCAGAGCCTATTTAAAGCCTGTCTTGTGCAGAATTAGGACACACACTTTTACACAGCTTTACACACACTTGAGACAAGGCTAGGGCACAAAATTCCATAGCAGCCACAGTGCCCATTTTTGGAAAAGAGGCCTAGAAGCAGCAAAGAGGAGCAGCTTTTGCAGTTAGTCTAAACCTAAGAGGGTTGTCTAAATCAGGCCTAGTCTTAAATGAGGGATTTGTGGACGAAGCTTGGATTAATTCGGCCTAAGGAGGGATCAAAGGTTTAGTAATTTAGGCTACAACATAGAACACAATAGCACGATCGATTAGAGAAATATATTTTTATGCATAAGCTTGTTTGTTAGAAAGACCCAACATTTCTACCTACTGTTGTCATTTTATTTACCTTGCACTTTATAGTTTTTAGCATAAAAGTTAGTTTAAATTCTGTTTGAAATTATCAATCATACATGTTCTTTCAACAATGCTTCATTTCTGAACTTAATTCAGGCTAACATTAGTTCCCTGTGTTCGATACTCGGATTCATCCATTTTAATTTTTAAATACTTGACGATCCGGTGCGCTTTCTGGCGAACTGGATTTCCCTTGAATATATTTGAACAAAGAAAAAATGGAACAAAAAGTAACTACATGAGAAATCGAACACTTAATTAAAGAACTTAAAGTTAAAACAATAAAGAGTTTCTATGCCTCAATGGTTCTCATAATTTTTTGTTAAGAAGATATTTTGTTTTCTGAAGAAAAAAATACAAGTCTAATATCACTATGACTAAGTAATTTGATTTAAATTTTAAATACATATATATTGTATCAAACTACAAAATAGCTGGGGATTAAATTGCTAGCCAGAGTACTAATTTTCTAGAAAAAAAAAACATGTATAACATTAGTAGGATTTCATTTTTTGGAAAAAAAAGTATATATATATATATATATATATATATATATATATATATATATATATATATATATAATCAAAAGGCATGCCATTTATATACAACACCGTGGTATCTTGTTCCAAAGATAATTAAATGTCGTTTTTTAACATTAATGAATAATGACTTAGGAATTTCTGGCTCTAAAAGATTGAAGTGTGCATGTTTTCATGCCTCACTCCTTGCCTCAATTTTCACCAATATGCGAGCTTTAGTAAAAACACACCTCACAAATATACTAACATAATGCGCTTGAAGGTAATAAACACAGTTACTACTGGAAAAAAGAAGTCATTGATATACTTGCAAACCAAAGAGGTACCACCACGACCCAACAACATGGCCAAATAGCATAAAGGTAAAAAGGTTTGTAAAGAAACTTGCCCATGGTGACTCAAATATAGATCCTGTTGGAGAAATTAGCATAGGAAGAAACCAACACAATCTGGGAATATTCTGAACCAGGATCACGATACCCAAATAATCTGAAGTTCTTTAAAAAGAAAATTAGAATATCCTAAATAAAACAAGAAAAGGGAAAGGATTAAATTTAACTGGGCAAGAAGATTATGTGGGGAGAAAAATTCATCCAGTATAATACATTAAATGTATAAGTCAAAGCCATCAATGTCCTTGGTATGGCTCACTATACTGGTATTTATATTAACTCGAATGAAGCATGAATTACCTCTGACGTATCACGAATTTTATGAAGCACAGAATCCACACGGGCATATATTGAGTTCCTCTGTCGACAAAAAAAAGCTGATTTGAGAAATACCTCTTGGTAAATAAAAACCATTTTGGCATATTGACAGAGCATTCATCAAAGCAACATCTAGGAGCATTTGACTGATGTGAGATGTATTAGAGAATGGTCCAAATGAATGACAACCAACAGCCCAAAGCCAATTCACAATGGGGCTCTCATGTACATGACAAGCCTTCTCATATGGTGCACTTAAATCACCAACAACTGAGGCAAGACCAGCCAATATATGCCGTTGTGCCTGAGATGGAACAACATGCCTTCTTTGTGTTTCCGAAACGTAACTGTGCAAAAGCACAATTAAGAGTGGTGTGAATTTTTGCATGACAAAAGTGATAAATAACGAGTAAACCCAAGGTAACTGAAAGTGGACTTAGAAATGGTTTCTTTGAGTCAAACTAGGTGAGAAGAGCATGGCAAACTAGTATTACAACATTAAGTCACAACCATTAATTCTTATGCTAAATGCATTGTAAATTTGTAAGTATATTCAAACATTAGTGAACTGGGGCGGTCAAGTGTATATAGTGCATGACAGAGAGCAATGAAGAGCTTACCACCATGAGCCTACTTTCAAGACCAATAGTATCAGCTAATACTTTAAATAAGATAGCTCGAGGACGGCAAGAACCATGCTTTATTTGCCCCAGCATTTGGAATCCTCGATTCTCAAACATGTGAGAGCTTTCATCTAGTGCAGCTTTTGCTGGACTTTCCACATTGGGACGCTTATAAAAATCAGAAACCTGTTCAGAAATAGAGGTCAAAATAAGCATAAAACACCTTTAACTATGCTTAGAAGATAAACTAAATAATAAATGAAGTCAATGGAAAGAAAGTTCCCACACATAATTTATCTAATTCCCGTAAAGCTCACCAACAGACTTGTAAATAATAATTATAATGAAATGATTTCTTCCAAACAAAGTTGTAGCTGACCATGACTAACATCAAAAACAATGTTGAAAATTGTTTCGAAACAATATGCATCAAAATTGTAAAATACACTTTTGTAGAAGGGAAAATTTAACTTCCAGGTTCCAATTATGACAGTAAAGCAACAATAATATGCTAGGATATATAATATCATTATACATAAAAAAGGCAGCAAAGTAAGATGTGGTAATATACATACTAATCCAACTATCTTCTTAATTATGGCAGCTGGATTAGAGTTTAATCCTCTAACTAATGCCATAATTAATTTCTTTAACATGTATAGCTTTTTATCTTTCTCCAAATCCTCAAGAATGATATCAGCCTTTAAACCCTCTCCACCCAGAGCATGAAGCTCGTCCAAGGTAGGAATACTATCAAAAATTTCCTTGAGTCTTGTCTCCTGCATGTTATCAAATTAATTAATGAAAATGCAGTGAGTTAGAAAAATCATTTTAGTTACACATCAAGAACCAGGATACCATCAACAAACTCAAACAGTAATACATGTCACAATCCATGAACGAGCAGAGGTTTTTGAAACACATATTAAAACTCTATCTCTAAGTAAAAATTATCTGATACTGCTAAGAAATCATACGAACTTGAAAAACCACATATATTTAACAGAACATAATGAAATAGGATCAACTCCAAGCAAGAAATTTCATCTGATTACTGTCATACCCTAATTTCGTCTGGGGATCATCTGTTTGTTAGGATGCGACCCTCCCTTGACCACTTCGAGGTACTTGACACCCATCGTTAGGCAATCCGTGAAGTTTCGCGACATGTCGTGAGTTAAAAAGAAGTGTTAACGCGCAATCCGTAAAGTTCCGTAACATTTCGGAAGCCAAAGAAGGGACGATTGCGTAATCCATAACGTTTCGTGGCATTACGGAAAGAAAACAAGTATTGTTACGTAATTCGTAAAGTTTCATAACGTTACGGAAAAAGAATCAGCAAAAAAGGACATAGGGGATGTATTTAGTAAACAGGGGGTGTATAAATAGCAATCAGGCCCACTTGAGCCTTCCAGGATGTTCCAACAGAAGGCGGTGCCTTCTGGTGGAAGCAACCCAGCTCGCCTGGGCGAGCTGGGCGGCAACCACCTCCCTCTTTTCCCTTATAAATAGGGGAGGGAGGGCAGAACAAATTCGTTCAACCCTCCTGGTATCTAAGAATCACTTAAAATTAGTGAGAAAAATTGTTTTTGTGAAGAAAATCCAAGCCAAGGCGCTTCCATAACGCTTCCGAGATGTTTCCGTGGGCGATTTCGCGAAGGTTTTCCACCGTTCTTCATCGTTCTTCGACGTTCTTCAGTCTTCAACCGGTAAGTTCACGAAATCGAACCTTTCAATTCATTCTATGTACCCTTAGTAGTCCCCACTTGTTTCACGTGCTTTTATTTTTATTTCATTTACTTTCCGTACCCCCTTTTGACGTGCTTTAGTCATTTATTTAAGTCACTTTCTCGTCTAATCAAAAAATAAAATAAATTTTCACCGATCATTTGAATTGTAACATCTTTTAATTTCTGTTAGAATAAAATCCGGCCGATCTTTCATGTCGTAACCACGTTTAAAACCAAAAAGAGGCAAAATAATAATATAATAATAAAAAATATCTTTAAATAAAATAATAAAAAAATTCAATCGGACGTTTTTCTTTGGGATTTTCTTTCTTAATCGAATTGACTAATAACCAAAGTAAAACTAAGGCTAAAATCAATTCATAAATCAAGCTTTTGTCATCACCTAAAAAACCATCTTTAAGGTCCACCACCTTGAAATGGTTCTTTTCGCTTTTATTGGTTAAGACGTGGATTTTAAAGACCTAAAAAACAACACGTAGCTATGTCATCTCTTTCAAAAAACCAAGAGATCATTAATGGTCCAATGCCTTAATGTTTTCTCTCCTTTCAAAAGAATTGAAAGATCGTTTAAATGGTCCAACGCCTTAAATGACCTTTCATTCAATCAAAATATATCTTGCAAAAAAGGATAAAAACAATTTAACCAACGTTTAGTTCACAAAGAACTACGTAGGTCTGATTTCCTTATCACTAATGAAGAATACGTAGGAGCAAGGGAAACACCCTTGTCAACCACAAAAAGATAAAAAATACAAAAAGGCGTAAAAAGACATAAAAACGTAAAAAAGGGAAAATAAAACAAATTGAAGTCATGTTTGCACACTTGATTAAAGGTTGTCGTCCCTTGTGACAGACGTGTGGGGTGCTAATACCTTCCCCGTGCGTAAATACGACTTCTGAACCTTTCACACTTAAAATTCGTAGACCACGCCTTTTCCGATTTTTTCGACGTTTTCCTCGAATAAACGTCGGTGGTGACTCCGCGCATTTTCCTTTCTTGGAAGACGCACCCGCGAGCCCCGTGTCGCCCTCCCACCGAAGGGTAGGTTGCGATAGTTGGCGACTCCACTGGGGACTATTGTTAGAGAGTTAGGCCAATCAATCAGTGTGCTTTCCTTACTATAACTTCCCTTTTGTTCTATTTCTTTGTCTTTTTTTTTCCTTATGTTCTTGTATGTATATACTCTTTTGATGCTTTTAGTGTGTTTTAAAATGTATGCATGAGGTAAATATTTATTCATGTGATGTACACAAACACCAACACTATTTGCACACACCTGAGTTGAAAAAGGGCCCTATACCCGAGTTTGTGGGAACATAAGGAGTGGAGGTGAATCTATGGCCATGCTAGGTCTCCGACTTGCTTGATTACAGTGAACCCTCATCTAGAGTATTTCTCTTTGATAACATATTGTTGCTAGTAGTCCCTACTATCGCAATATGTTCTTCGAAGGGGATGATACCTCTAGTGACCATCAAGAGAGATATGACCACCTTGGGAATTATCACTAAAAGCCCTTTTAGCTCCCTCCCAAGTAGGTCCCTAAAATAAGGGCACGGAGCAAACACGCTGTGTGCCACTTCTTACACTGCCATGCATGTAGTCCTAAGTGTCATGTGCCCGTTTGCTTATATTTGTTTGTGGATATTTCCATACTATGTACATCCCCGTGTTGTGAGTTTCGCATATGCATCATGCACGGGTTTTCGTTTAGATCCCCTCACTTTGGCAAACCAATGAAGGGTCTGTGTCACCTTCTTAAATACATACGTCAGGCGCCATGCTGCCCCAAACGTTGTATCTAAGAAGGGGACGATTTCCCGGGCTCCCGTATTCATAAATTGCATCTGTGTCATATGCATTTCTTCATGCATTCATCCATTCCACCCATGATAGATGTCGGAGTTTTGATTCGCACTGGGTTCTGTTTCACTTTAGTAAAACATGGGAACAAATCAAACTGGAAAAAGATTCTATTAAGTCAAGATTAAGGGCCTAGATGTCACCAGCCTTAAGGAGTTGGGGCGGTTTATGGGACCTCTCCAAATGCAAGCCTTCTGCAAGGCGTACGGAAAGATTTTAGATTTGACCATAACGGAGATATTCACGGAGGCCGTTGTATCACTCACCCAATACTATGACCAGCCTTTGAGATGCTTCACGTTTGGAGACTTCCAATTAGTACCGACTGTTGAAGAATTTGAGGAGATTCTAGGATGTCCTCTTGGGGGAAGAAAACCGTATCTTTTCTCCGGGTTTCTTCCCTCCTTGAGTAAGATTGCAGTTGTGGTCAGGGATTCGGCAAGAGAGTTGGATCATGTAAAGCAAACTCGAAATGGCGTAGTGGGTCTACCACGGAAGTACTTGGAAGGCAAGGCAAGGGATATGGCGAATCAAGAGGAGTGGGTCCCGTTTGTGGACGTATTAGCATTGCTAATATTTGGGGTTGTCCTCTTTCCAAACGTGGACGGTTTGGTGGACCTAGCCGCGATTGATGCTTTCCTTACATATCACCATAGCAAAGAGAGCCCGGTGGTAGCTATCTTGGCGGATTTATTTGATACATTTGATCGAAGGTGCGAGAAGAGTAGCACACGGATCATCTGCTTCTTACCCGCTCTTTGTGTATGGTTGGTTCCACACCTATTCCAACAAGACATAAGACACCCATGCCCGCTCCAAAGCCATCACTCGTGTGTCGAAAAGAGAAGAGTAGATTGGGACCAACACTTGGCTGGGATAGGAGGCAGAACAATCAACTGGTTTCCTCGATGGAAGGAAGGAAATGAGGGAGTTCTCCTCTCATGTGGGGACTACCCAAACATCCGGTTGATAGGGACGAGGGGTTGTATTAACTACAATCCTGCACTTGCTATAAGACAGTTAGGGTATCCCATGAGGGGAGCACCAGCGGAAGAGAGCCTCTCTCCTTTCCTTGTGAGAGATTTCGGCGCCCAAAGTTTCAAGGTTATACAAGGAGTCCACAAGGCATGGGAAAGCTCGTTAAGGAAAGATAAAGAACTTAGGGGCATCCGTAATGGCATCATCGGTGGTTATCATGAATGGGTGAAAGTTCGTACACGAGGGTTAGATTGGCTCTCCAAATTGAAAGTTATCAACGAGGAGAACTTCGAAGCTCCGGAAGAGGATGAAAATGTCCGAGCTCTAAAAATAGAACTAGGAAAAGCAAGACTTGCCAAAGAAAAATTCAAGTTAGTCACTACAGACGTCTGGAAAGAGTGTACCGAGTTATGAGAAGAAAATGCGGCTACCACAAGAGCCCTTGAACAAGAAACCAAGAGGGCTCGCAAGGAAGAGCATGGCCAAGACAAATTCCGTGGAGCTTTGTGGGGCAGCAACAGTGAGCTCAAGCATCGAAGGGAAGAGAGAGACCAATCATGAGCACATAGCATGATCTTAAAAGAGGAGTTAGCTGCTTGCTCAAGATCCAAGAGAAGCTTGTCTCAGCGTTTATGCGAGACAGAGACCAACATGTTAGCCATCATCAGCAAGTACCAAGAAGAATTAAATCTAGCCACGGCCCACGAGCACAAAGTGGCGGACGAGTATGCCCGAGTGTATGCGGAAAAGGAGGCTAGAGGAAGGGTGATCGACTTGTTACATCAAGAGGAAAAAATGTGGATGGACCTATTTGCTCTTACTTTGAACAGGAGTCAAGAACTTCCCCGATTGCTAGCCAAGGCCAAAGCAATGGCGAACACCAACTCCGCCCCCGAGGAGATCCACGGACTTCTTAGCTATTGTCAGCATATGATAGAATTAATGGCCCATATAATTAGAAACCGCTAGGAAGTTTTGTATTGTCACTCAGATCTTGACAAGTTATGACTTCCTGAATAAAATGAGTTTATCCCGCGTTTTTACTCCAACGATCAGTGCGAATCAAATCACTCCCGCATTTTATCTCTAGCATGCATTCATTTTTTTTACCTACTCCTCACGTTTTTAGGAAAAATGCCATAACTAAACGCGCCCCAAGGAATCCCTATCGCACCAGATCCAAATCTAGGACGATGGGTGACCAAGAGGAGATACAGGAACAGATGAAAGCCGACATATCAACTTTGAAAAAGCAAATGGCTTCCATGATGGATGCCATGTTAGCAATGAGACAACTCATGGAGAATAACGTGGCCACTGCTGCCACTATTAGTTTGGCTGCCGAAGTAGACCCAACTCTCCCAGCTACCGTGCACCATCCTCTCCCAAACATGGTAGGACGAGAAAAAAGCACACTGGGGCACATCAGCAACCTCCATTTGGGATACAACCGGGTGGCTTACCCTTATGGATTACCACCTAATTACACGCCACCAGTCATGCGTGATGACGCCGGTCATGTCCCTTCCCCCATCCTTGAAGGGGAGCCTCCTCAACAGTCGGACGAGGTTCACGAGGACCGTAGGGGGTATGCCCAACGAGACATCAATTTCTACCCCCCGGTGCCCGTCGAGGGGCCGACGCCCAACACATTGCCTCAGCCCAACCTCCCAGCACAACCAATATTCTTGTCCACAGAAGGATCACCCTCGGCAGCGGAAGAAAGAAAGAAACTCAATCTCATCGAAGAGAGATTGAGAGCTGTTGAAGGCTTTGGCGACTATCCGTTCGCGGACATGGCAGATCTTTGCTTGGTACCGGACGTCGTCATTCCCCCAAAATTCAAGGTACCTGATTTTGACAAGTACAAAGGGACGACTTATCCTAAGAACCATCTCAAGATGTATTGTCGCAAGATGGGTGCGCATTCTAAGGATGAAAAGTTGTTAATGCACTTTTTCCAAGATAGCTTGGCTGGAGCCGCGATCATTTGGTACACTTGGAAGGATCTGATTACTATCTTCCTTAGACAATATCAGTACAATTCCGATATGGCTCCCGATCACACTCAGCTGCAGAACATGGTTGAAAAGGAAAGTGAGACCTTTAAAGAGTACGCTCAGCGATGGAGGGACCTGGCAACACAAGTGGCCCCTTCCATGGTTGAAAGGGAGATGATTACCATGATGGTAGACACCTTGCCGGTGTTTTACTATGAGAAGTTAGTAGGCTACATGCCCTCCAACTTCGCAGACTTGGTATTCGCCAGGGAAAGAATCGAAGTAGGTTTGAAGAGAGGGAAGTTCGATTACGTCTCCTCCACAAATACCAACGCTAGGAGGATCGGAGCAACTGGGGCAAAAAGGAAGGAAGGAGATACCCATGCTGTCACTTCAGCGCCCGCATGGATCAAGCCACCGCAGACCTCTCACGGTACCCATCAGTATGTGCAACATCATTTGAGCTTCTCAGCTCGCGCCGGGGACTCTTCCAATTCAGCACCCGTATAACCTAGAGTGCCCGCACCCATCCAGAGGGAGGCCCCCCAAGCTCCAGCTCCAACCCCGACTCGCCCGGCCGGCAACGCCCACTTTGGCGCCGGTTCCAACGCGATAAGGAACTTTCCCCCGAGGCCAACTCCAGAATTCACCCCAATCCTAATGACGTATGAAGACCTCTTGCCGTCCCTCATCGCCAACTAGATGGCTGTGATATCTCCCGGGAAGATCTACCAACCTCCTTTCCCAAAGTGGTATAACCCTGACACAACTTGCGCATACCATGGGAAAACCCCAGGCCACTCCACCGAAAAATGCCTGGCCCTTAAATACAAGGTCCAACATTTGATAGACGCCGGATGACTGACGTTTCAAGAGGACCTGCCCAACATGAAAATGAACCCGCTCGCCAATCATGGTGGGGGGGCAGTTAATGTCGTCGAGTCGGGTAGGCCGTGCAGGTCCAAGCCTTTGAAGGATGTGACGACCCCCTGGAGGCGTAATTCCCCACGGTGGGCACGGGGAAGATTCCTGTTTGATGCATCCCAGCGAGCTACATAACATGGAAACATGTGTAGCAGTGGAGGACTTGTTGCAACAGATGATAGATCGAGGCCAGCTGGAAGATGACGATTAGGGGAGTAAAGAGCAGCATATATGTACGCAGTCCGCCGATGAGGGAAGTTTTGGAAGGCCTAAGCCTTTGGTGGTATATTTCACCAGAGACGCAGCTCCCCAAATGCCCCGATACCCCTCGGTAGTTAAACCTGTTCCGTTTCCATACCGAAACAGCCACACAGTTCCGAGGAGGTATGCGCCTCCAAGCAAAAGGAAGGAAAAAGCCACCGACATCAGCTCATTGTCAGCCAAGGTGACCAATATTACGGGGCTGAGCGGTGTGACCCGCAGAGGTCACGTGTTTGCACCCCCTGACCTGCCGACACAACCCGTAAATGTTAAAGGGAAGGCAAAGATAATGGAAGGACAATATAACAAAATAATCCCCACTTCGAATGAGAATATTCCAGTGAAAGGTCTTCCGGAGAAAAAGGATGGCGGTGGCAAGAAAGAAGTATCGCTAGAGGAGGCAGGCGAGTTCCTTCGCATTATTCAGCAAAGTGAGTTCAAGGTCATTGAGCAGCTCAACAAAACCCCGACCAGAGTCTATCTTTTGAAACTACTCATGAGATCTGAGCCTCATCGGGCTTTGCTAGTAAAGGTCTTGAACGAAGCTCATGTAGCCCAAGATATTTTCGTAGAAGGCTTTGGAGGACTCGTCAATAACATCACCGCCAACAACTATCTCGCCTTCACTGAAGAAGAAATCCCTGCCGATGGGAGAGGGCATAACAGGGCTTTGCATGTGTCAGTCAAATGCATGGACCACGTCGTGGCCAAGGTACTCATCGATAATAGTTCCAGTTTAAACGTAATGCCCAAAAGCACGTTGGAGAAACTGTTGTTTAACACTTCCCATCTAAGGCCAAGTTCCATGGTGGTTCGTGCCTTCGACGGCAGCCACCGAGAGGTGAGGGGAGAGATCGACCTCCCTGTACAGATAGGCCCTCATACCTGTCAGGTTACCTTCCAAGTAATGGATATTAACCTGGCTTGCAACTGTCTTTTGGGACGCCTGTGGATCCACTCGGTGGGAGTCATTCCCTCTACACTCCACCAAAAACTGAAGTTCATAGTAGAGGGGCATTTGGTCATTGTGTCGGGGGAGGAAGACATCATGGTAAGTTGCCCGTCCTCTATGCCATATATGGAAGTCGCGGAGGAGTCATTGGAAACAGCCTTCCAATCTTTTGAGGTAGTAAGCATTGCCTCCATAGATTCCTTCTCTGGGCAACCTTGCCTGTCCGATACGGCAATGATGGTGGCCCGGGTAATGTTGGGGAATGGTTACGAGCCCAGAATGGGTTTAGGCAAGAACAACGGCGGCAGAACCTGCCTGATAAGCACCAGAGGAAACCGTGGGAAGTTCGGGTTATGCGACATCAGTAGGAGCTTTATAAGTGCAGGTCTAGGACACGAAGGCCAAGTTATTGCGATATGCGAGGATGACTCTCCGAATGGGTCAGATTTGGTACGACCATGCCCTCTTGGTTTCTGACTAGGAAATTGGCGAGTGAAGGAGCACCCGGACATTTACACGACAAGCATAATGTAACCCTTTGTGGCTTTTAAACTCTACGGTTGGGCCTAGGCTTTAGAGTTTCCTTTTGTTAAGGATTTATGTCTTTTGTTCCTGAATTTATAATATAAAGATCTTTCTTCATCTATTCCTGCGTCTCTACCCATTCTCATTCATTTGCATGTTTATTTCTTTAAGCTTAAAACGCCAGATCCGACTACGAGTCCCTCGAAGGTACTAATACCTGGGACCCGACCATCGATTTCAAGCGAGAAACGGATCAGACGGAGAGTGAAGAGGACGAGGATGTGGGACTTCCCCCGGAGTTGGAGAAAATAGTCGCCCATAAGGACCAAGAGATGGGGCCTCATCAAGAAGAGATGAAACTAGTAGACTTAGGAACTGGCAGCGGGAAAAAGGAAGTGAAGATAGGCACGGGTATGACCACACCCATCCGTGAAGAATTGATGGCCCTGCTAAAAAACTACCAAGACATCTTTGCATGGTCATACCAAGATATGCCCGGTTTGAGTTCTGACATCGTACAACACAAATTACCTCTGAATCCTGAGTGTTCCCCGATAAAACAAAAGCTGAGGAGGATGAAGCCCGAGACTTCCTTGAAAATAAAAGAAGAGGTAAAGTAACAGTTTGATGCTGGTTTTTTGGCTGTCGCTCGGTACCCAGAATGGGTTGCCAATATTGTACCAGTACCTAAGAAGGATGGGAAGGTACGAATGTGCGTAGATTATCGGGACCTGAATCAGGCTAGTCCCAAAGACAATTTTCCTCTGCCACACATCGATATCCTCGTGGATAATACGGCCAATTTCGCTTTGTTTTCCTTCATAGATGGGTTCTCCGGTTACAATCAGATAAAAATGGCGCCGTAGGATATGGAAAAGACTACCTTCGTCACCTTGTGGGGGACGTTCTATTATAAGTTGATGTCCATTGGACTCAAGAACGCCGGGGCAACTTATCAACGGGCTATGGTGGCTTTGTTCCACAATATGATGCACCGAGAAATCGAGGTCTATGTGGATGACATAATTGCCAAGTCTAAAACCGAGGAGGAACACCTTGTCAACTTGCGGAAGTTGTTCGAAAGGCTTAGGAAATATCAATTAAGGTTAAACCCCGCTAAGTGCACCTTCGGGGTCAAGTCAGGGAAATTGCTAGGTTTCATCGTAAGCCAAAAAAGGATAGAGGTGGACCCCGAAAAGGTGAAAGCCATCCTTGAGATGCTAGAACCGCGTACTGAGAGGCAGGTCCGAGGTTTCCTAGGGCGTTTAAACTACATTGTCAGATTCATATCACAGCTCACCGCTATTTGTGAGCCGTTGTTCAAACTCTTACGCAAAAAACCAATTTGTCTGCTGGAACGAGGATTGTCAAGAGGCGTTTGGAAGGATCAAAAAGTGTCTCATGAACCCTCCCGTGCTTATGCCGCCGGTACCTGGAAGGCCTCTCATCTTGTATATGACGATTTTGGACGAGTCGATGGGATGTATGCTAGGGCAACATGACGAGTTTGGGAAAAGAGAGCGCGCTGTATACTACTTGAGTAAGAAGTTCACGGCCTGTGAAATGAACTACTCCTGCTCGAAAGAACGTGTTGTGCTTTAGTCTGGGCATCCCACCGTCTAAGACAATACATGCTGAGCCATACCACCTGGTTGATATCCAAGATGGACTAGGTTAAGTACATCTTTGAGAAGCTTGCTCTCACAGGGCGGATCGCCCGGTGGCAGGTTTTGCTATCCGAGTTCGATATAGTCTACGTCACCCAAAAGGCAATAAAAGGAAGTGCCATGGCAGATTATTTGGCTCAACAGCCTCTCAACGACTATCAACCCATGCATCCCAAATTCCCGGATGAGGACATCATGGCCTTGTTTGAGGAAAAGCTAGACGAGGACCGGGACAAGTGGATCGTGTGGTTTGATAGAGCGTCAAACGTTCTAGGCCATGGCGTTGGGGCAATATTGGTCTCTCCAGACAATCAATGTATACCTTTCACAACCAGGCTGGGGTTCGACTGCACCAACAGTATGGCTGAGTATGAAGCGTGCGCCCTGGCCGTCCAGGCAGCAATTGACTCCAATGTCAAGCTACTCAAGGTGTATGGGGACTCAGCACTGGTGATTCACCAGCTGAGAGGGGAATGCGAAACTAGAGACCCCAACCTGATACCCTACCAAGCCTATATCAAGGAATTGGCTGGTTTCTTTGATGAGATCTCCTTCCATCACGTTGCTTGAGAGGAAAATCAAATGGCAGATGCGCTTGCCACTTTAGTGTCCATGTTCCAGCTAACACCGCATGAGGACCTACCGTACATTGAATTCTGGTGTCGTGGCAGACCCGCATATTGTTGTCGGGTGGAAGAGGAACGGGATGGTAAGCCTAGGTATTTCGATATCAAGCGATACGTTGAAAGCAAAGAGTACCCACTGGAGGCTTCCGACAACGACAAAAGGACATTGAGGAGATTGGCGACCGGTTTCTTCATGAGCGGAAGCATACTATACAAGAGAAACCATGACATGGTTCTGCTACGCTGCGTGAATGCTAAGGAAGCAGAAAACATGCTAGGGGAGGTCCATGAGGGCTCTTTTGGTACACACGCTAATGGGCACGCCATGGCTAGAAAGATCTTAAGGGCAGGTTACTATTGGCTCACCATGGAGAGCAATTGTTGTCTCCATGTGAGGAAGTGTCACAAATGCCAAACATTCGCAGACAATGTCAACGCTCCGCCATTGCCTCTGAATGTCTTGGCCGCACCGTGGTCATTTTCCATGTAGGGAATAGATGTGATTGGGGCCATAGAGCCCAAAGCTGCAAATGGACATTGTTTCATCCTAGTGGCGATCGATTACTTCACAAAGTGGGTCGAAGCCGCGTCGTACGCTAGCGTCACCAGGAGTGTGATGGTCAGGTTCATTAAGAGGGAAATCATCTGCCGATACGGTTTGCCAAGGAAGATTATCACGGACAACGACACCAACTTGAATAACAAGATGATGGGGGAAATGTGCGAGGAGTTTAAAATCCAACATCACAATTCCACGCCCTATCGACCAAAGATGAACGGAGCCGTGGAGGCATCCAATAAGAATATCAAGAAGATTATCCAGAAGATGACCGTGTCATACAAAGATTGGCACGAGATGCTCCCATTTGCGTTACATGGTTATCGAACCTCAGTGCGCATTTCAACCAGGGCAACACCGTTCTCATTGGTATATGGAATGGAGGTTGTGCTACCGTTTGAGGTGGAAGTCCCGTCATTAAGAATCTTGGCAGAATCTGGATTAAAGGAGTCGGAATGGGCCCAAGCACGTTTCGATCAGCTTAATCTCATAGAAGGCAAGCGTTTGGCCGCCATAAGTCATGGGCATTTATATAAAAAACGAGTGAAGAACGCTTTTGACAAGAAGGTACGTACGCGCCGGTTCAATGAAGGGGACTTGGTGTTGAAGAAAGTCTCCCAAGCTCTGAAAGACAACAGAGGGAAGTGCGCCCCGAACTACGAAGGGCCTTTCGTTGTAAAAAGGGCTTTCTCCGAAGGGGCCTTGGAGCACACCAACATGGATGGCGAGGAGTTACTTTCACCCGTGAACTCCGATGTTGTCAAGCGGTACTACGCTTAGGATCTGGGGTAGTTGAGGAAGTCGCTGCATGTTCTTTTATTTTTTTTTGTGTCTTTCTTGGTTTCCCCCAGGGATTCCTGTCCTCTATAATTTTTCATCGCAGTCTTTTAAAAGAATATGGGATTGAGGTTCTGGTCCTCATTTTGTGTCTCAAACTATGTCCAGAATTTGATAACTTGAGCCTTTTTGCTCAGTCCATGGCATGCCCTAAGCGCTTAATTAAAACTGAACCTAACTGACTTTCACTAAAAAGATTGTTGCATTTGAAACCGCTCATGCATACGCATACACATGCATATTTTGTTATCTTATGACAGGAGCAGAATCGTCTTAGGCTATGGTCAAACGTCGGGCCAGATCCAAAGGCAAAGACCAATCAAGGTAAACGGTGACGCAGCCATAGTTAGCCGCGCAATGTCGTTTCCTGCTTTCAGGTACTTAGGGACATACGCAAGTCGAGGTTGGGAGGCAGCCTAGTATCCTTTAAATTCCCAGTAATTATTACTGTTGTGTCTTTAAAGTAAATGTGGGATGCCTAATCTACCCTAAGGGGGTTCGAGTAAGCGAACACCGAACCGTAAAGAGTGCATACCTGTGCCTTCCCAAAAAAAAAATATACAGGGTTAGCTTGCCTGGGCGAGCACCCCTGCACCTGGAAATATAAAAATGAGGGAGGGGGAGTTTTCTCTCCACCCAAAACTCCCCTCCCTCATTCAAAAAACGCAAACACCCACGGGATTTGCAGATTTTCGCCCCTAGGCCACCATTTTTGCACTTTTGCTTCCATTCTTAGTGTTTTTGGTTACTCCATATAAGTAAGTGCACTACCCTTTGTTTCTAGCTTTCCATTGATGCCTTTTATGCTTTGAATGGTACATAATTTTGCCAATTCCGTGAGACAATTTGGGGCAAATTTATGTTTTGTTTCTTTGAATTGAGGGGTTGTAGGGGATGGCCTTAGGCCTAGGGTGTGTTCTGAAATGATGGGGCAAGCCACATTGCCCTTATTCCCTTGTTATTGGTACCCAAAAGTGCGCTCACCAAGTGCTCGGTGAAATGCCTCAATGGAATTTGAGCATGGTTTTGTGAACTTTGGATTGTGGGGCTGACTTGTGTGTATATGGACAGCTTGTAGAGGTTAGAATAAGTGCCCAAATTAAGGACTTAGACCTAGGAATCCAAGCCTTTGGTTTTGAGTGCAAGAAAGCATGAAAATGAAAGCATTGTGATAGGGATTTCCCTTTAGGCCAGCAGTCGATTTTTTGGGCTGCACCATGATGTTTGCCTTACACCTAGATGTTTGAGAATGTTGTTCATCATGCACATATAGATGTAGAGTAGGTGGCAAAATACCTCACAAGATATATGTATGTTGCATACAGATAGAAAAAAGACACTCCACCAAAACCCTTGTTGAATTGAAATGTAATTTGAGTAGTAAGATACTTGAATACGCATGAAATGTAATTTTTTTTGGTAGCAAAGATTCCTTGAATATGCATGTGTACAAGTTTAGCAAAGACGTGCGTGTGTATGATCTTTGGGTAGCAAAAATACTTCAAGTATGCATGTGTATAAGTTTAGCAAAGAAATGCATGTATGTAATTTGGGTAGCAAAATGCTTCGAATGTGCATGAGTCCAATTTTTAGGTAACGGAGCATCTTGCGTGCATGTATGATCATAAGAGTATGTATGTGAGTTTGCCCTAAATTTAAATTGATGTTTGTGTTGGAAGCAGTTGTATGTCATTTTTACTTGGTCAGCCTTTAAAATGACACTTCCTTGTAAATTGACTTTCCAAACGTTTGTCTTCATAGGAAATGGCTCTGAAAAAGCTTTCCACGAAGAGGTCTAGAAGAGATGCTGCAGCGGAAGGGTCCAGTGCCACCCCCGAGTTTGATAGTCATCATTTCCGGAGCGCCGAGCACCAGCAGCACTTCGAGGCCATCAAAGGATGGTCGTTCCACAGAGAGAGGCACGTCCAACTTAGAGAGGATGAGTATACGGACTTTCAGGAGGAGATAGCTCGTAGACATTGGACGTCGCTGGTGACTTCCATGGCTAAGTTTGACCCTGAGATAGTCCTGGAGTTCTATGCTAATGCTTGGCCCACAGAGGAGGGAGTGCGAGACATGCGTTCATGGGTGAGGGGTCAGTGGATTCCCTTTGACGCAAATGCCCTCAGCCAGTTCTTAGGTGACCTGCTAGTTTTGGAGGAAGGCCAGCAGTGTGAGTTCGGCCAGAGGAGGAACAAGGCCGACGGGTTCGATGAGGAGGCCATTGCCCATCTGTTATGCACACCGGGGCAGGATTTCGCCCGGACCGCTGCAGGGAGGCGGGTGCGGATCATGTGCACCAGCATGACCACTTTGACCCAGACATGGATGACACTGCTGCTCAACAATGTCTTGCCTAGCGCTCATAACTCCGATCTCCCTCTGCCTAAGTGCCAGTTGGTGTACGCCATCCTGACACGGATGAGCATCCACGTGGCCCAGGTGATCGCTGATGCCATCTATTTGTTTGCAGGTATGCCACCCACCAGGCACCCTCTGGACTCGGATAAGTCTAACAGGGCCCTGGGGTTTCCGACGTTGATCACGGGCCTCTGCCAATCATTCGGGGTTCCCGTCACCACCAGTAAGGTGATCCGACCGCCGATCACCCGGGCCTTCATCGAGAAGTACTGCACGCCTAGGCAGGCGCAGGGTCATGCACATCAGGCCGCAGACGCTCCGCCACCACCTCATCAGGTCGATCCCGTTGGATCACTAGGCATGGAGCGTTATCTACAGCACTTGGTTCGCCAGCAGGCGGCCAACCACCGGGGGCAGGTGCAGATACATGAGTGTTTCTACCGGTTCAACATCAGTCAGCAGGGGCAGGGTTTTGCCCCTTTTGCATGCCCTACTCCAGAGCAATTTGGGGCTGAGGTCGCATGGCCCGGAGACTGGCCCGAGGCCCAGGCAGGGGAAGAGCCCGCAGGATCCCCCGGTGAGGCAGAGGAGGCTCGTATGGATGAAGAAATGACTGACTTGCTTGGTTTCTTGGGAGGAAGCGGAGCCATGTGACCGAGGTCACCGCACTTTTGTTATTGATATTACTGTTTTCTATTATTGTCTATATTGCTATTGACATTACTATTTTCTGTTATTGTCTATATGGTTACTAACGTTGCTGTTATTATTTTTGTTGTTTCTGTTTGAGTTTGGCGTTATGGCTCTCAGTTATTTCGTCACCGTTTTTTTGCGACTTACCATTTCGTGCATTTTTTCGTTTACCTTGTGGTTAAACGTAAGTAGGTAATGTGCGCCCTCATCCGCACGACCTTTTCAGAGAGAAAAAGATAAAAAGGGAAAAAAGAGAGGAATTGAACAAATGATAATAACTTAAAATAGAAGAAAAAAGGGGGAAAGAATAAAAAGAAAAAGAAAGTAAAAAGAAAAAAATAATAATAAGTTGTCTAGTTAAAAAACCAACATGCTTTCGAAAAGAGATAACTTCGAGCTTTTCTTTGCAAATTTTCAATGATCATAACCAGTTTTTGAAAAAATATGTATGCACCTGAAGGGTGAATGCTGTGAAAATTTTCCTGAATGCCCAAAATAGACTCAGATGAATGCATGAATTGATAAAAGAACATGCTTTGGAAGCATTGGGTTGACTTAAATAGAGAAAATGAATCATGATCCCTAGCATCACATGACCATAAAAACTTGACACTTAAGTGTCCACATGGGTGCATGCATGACTAGTTTTGCATAAAATTTCCAATCATCATTGTTGCATGTGTATCATGGAAATAATGTGGGACATCCCCTTTTCCCCGAAGCCTTGAGCCAAAATCTCAAGTTACCATAAACCTTGCCCTCGGAAGAAAACAAAGAAAAGAAGGTTCCCGATCAAAGAATCGGAAGAAAGAAAAAAAGAAAATTCACAATCAAAGAATGAGAGAAAGCAAACAAAAGAAAGAAAATTCCCGATCAAGGATTGGAAGAAAATAGAAGAAATATGCAGAAAAGTCTTTGGACCAGACAATATCTGGACAATACAGAATTGTCACCAAGTAAACAAAAAGAAAGGAAACCACGACCTAAATTAGTCCTCTCCCTTTGATTGCCAACCAAAATCCTGTGCATCGGTGACTTATTCACCTCACACAAAACGAAAACAGAAAAGGAAAAGGCCAAGAACACTCAAAGCCAAATTTCCCACCAAAAAAACAAACCATTCCCAAGAAAAAGTCCTATTGATCCATGATCACGCATGTAATCTTTGATTTGATAGGAAATGTTTTGCAAAATCAAGTCATGACATATCTATGGTTCGGAATTAGGATGAAACACTTACCCGTGTGAGATTGATACACTTTGAGTGATTTCCTTCTATTTTTGTTGGACCCAGTGTTTCCTCTAAATGGTCATTTATAAACGAAATGCTAACATCCAAAATCTCATTTATGGTTATGAGAAAATTTCATCAGCATGCTCTCCTTGCCCAATAGACACATTGTTTTTCATCAAAAATCAAATGTTGCTCTAATCAGTTGGGTTTTGTTTCTTTACTAAAGCATGTTCACATTTTAGTGAAGAAAACACCGAGACTATTTTAGTCTCACAGTTATCCAGAACTACATAGGTCTCAGTTTCTCATCACAAATTGAGGATACGTAGGAGTAAGAGCCTCACTTTTGTCGGCCGCCCCACAATCTCTGTCATACTGACCCTGAGGTCATGTGACATGCGGAGACAAATTATGGTCATTTCGCACACCTTTTTGCCATTCGGAAACAATCGTGTCCGATGGCACGCAGAGACAAATTATGGTCATTCTGCGCCTTTTGTCATCCAGAGGCGGCGAGCCCGATGACATGCAAAGACAAATTATGGTCATTCCGCACACCTTTTGCCATCCACATATGGCAAGAACCATGCTTTATTTGCCCCAACATTTGGACTCCTCGATTCTCAAACATGTGAGATCTTTAATCTAGTGCAGCTTTTGCTGGAGTTTCCACATTGGGACGCTTATAAAAATCAGAAACCTGTTCAGAAATAGAGGTCAAAATAAGCATAAAACACCTTTAACTATGCTTAGAAGATAAACTAAATAATAAATGAAGTCAATGGAAAGAAAGTTCCCACAAGGTTGTAGCTGACCATGACTAACATCAAAAACAATGTTGAAAATTGTTTCGAAACAATATGCATCAAAATTGTAAAATACACTTTTGTAGAAGGGAAAATTTAACTTCCAGGTTCCAATTATGACAGTAAAGCAACAATAATATGCTAGGATATATAATATCATTATACATAAAAAAGGCAGCAAAGTAAGATGTGGTAATATACATACTAATCCAACTATCTTCTTAATTATGGCAGCTGGATTAGAGTTTAATCCTCTAACTAATGCCATAATTAATTTCTTTAACATGTATAGCTTTTTATCTTTCTCCAAATCCTCAAGAATGATATCAGCCTTTAAACCCTCTCCACCCAGAGCATGAAGCTCGTCCAATGTAGGAATACTATCAAAAATTTCCTTGAGTCTTGTCTCCTGCATGTTATCAAATTAATTAATGAAAATGCAGTGAGTTAGAAAAATCATTTTAGTTACACATCAAGAACCAGGATACCATCAACAAACTCAAACAACAATACATGTCACAATCCATGAATGAGCAGAGGTTTTTGAAACATATTAAAACTCTATCTCTAAGTAAAAATTATCTGATACTGCTAAGTAATCATACGAACTTGAAAAACCACATATATTTAACAGAACATGATGAAATAGGATCAGCTCCAAGCAAGAAATTTCATCTGATTACTGTCATACCCTAATTTCGTCTGGGGATCATCTGTTTGTTGGGATGCGACCCTCCCTTGACCACTTCGAGGTACTTGACACCCATCGTTAGGCAATCCGTGAAGTTCCGCGACATGTCGGGAGTTAAAAAGAAGTGTTAACGCGCAATCCGTAAAGTTCCGTAACATTTCGAAAGCCAAAGAAGGGACGATTGCGTAATCCATAACGCTTCGTGGCATTACGGAAAGAAAACAAGTATCGTTACGTAATTCGTAAAGTTTCATAACGTTACGGAAAAAGAATTAGCAAAAAAGGACAGAGGGGATGTATTTAGTAAACAGGGGTGTACAAATAGCAATCAGGCCCACTTGGGCCTTCCAGGATGTTCCAACAGAAGGCGGTGCCTTCTGGTGGAAGCAACCCAGCTCGCCTGGGCGAGCTGGGTGGCAACCACCTCCCTCTTTTCCCTTATAAATAGGGGAGGTAGGGCAGAACAAATTCGTTGAACCCTCCTGGTATCTGAGAATATGTTAAAATTAGTGAGAAAAATTGTTTCTGTGAAGAAAATCCTAGCCGAGGCGCTTCCATAACGCTTCCGAGACGTTTCCGTGGGCGATTTTGCGAAGGTTTTCCACCGTTCTTCATCGTTCTTCAACGTTCTTCAGTCTTCAACCGGTAAGTTCCCGAAATCGAACCTTTCAGGCTTTTGTCATCACCTAAAAAACCATCTTTAAGGTCCAACGCCTTGAAATGGTGCTTTTCGCTTTTATTGGTTAAGACGTGGATTTTAAAGACCTAAAAAGCAACACGTAGCTGTGTCATCTCTTTCAAAAAACCAAGAGATCATTAATGGTCCAATGCCTTAATGTTTTCTCTCCTTTCAAAAGAATCGAAAGATCGTTTAAATGGTCCAACGCCTTAAATGACCTTTCATTCAATCAAAATATATCTTGCAAAAAAGGATAAAAACAATTTAACCAACGTTTAGTTCACAAAGAACTACGTAGGTCTAATTTCCTTATCACAAATGAGGAATACGTAGGAGCAAGGGAAACACCCTTGTCGACCAAAAAACGATAAAAAATACAAAAAGGCGTAAAAAGACATAAAAACGTAAAAAAGGAAAAATAAAACAAATTGAAGTCATGTTTGCACACTTGATTAAAGGCTGTCGTCCCTTGTGATGGACGCATGGGGTGCTAATACCATCCCCGTGCGTAAATACAACTCCCGAACCTTTCACACTTAAACTTCGTAGACCACGCCTTTTTCGGTTTTTCCGACGTTTTCCTCGAATAAACGTTGGTGGCGACTCCGCGCATTTTCCTTTCTTGGAAGACACACCCGCGAGCCCCGCGTCGCCGTCCCGCCGAAGGGTAGGTTGCAACAATTACAATTTGAAAAATTTACAGAATAACACTTGCAAATAAAATACATAAAAAATGTATTTATTTTTGCCAATGTCAAATTCTAGATTACACTGAATTTCCCTCTCTAGGAAAAACTAAATTATAATTTCATTAATGACATTATAAACACCAACTACTTTACAGAAGCTAAAGAGACACCTTTGGTTCTCTGTAATCACCACATTTAAAATGCTCAGTTATACAACAATAACATGCGCATTGTAACTTCAGCTCTACTAATTATAAACCTCGTGTGTCCAGCAACACCAACATCTGTATAATGCAACAAACAATATTTAACAAGTAACTGCAGAAGATTGTTAATACTATTCCTATAATCTATATAACTTGAGCACTTGTATGAAAAATAAATTCACAGTTATGTGTAACCCTTTCTCTCACACACAATCACAGGCACAAACCTTCTTTCATTTTTGGATAAAAATAAATGTTATATAAAATGATTTTTTGAACTTGCACTCCATCTAATAAAGCTTTTGAGAGAGAGATTGACAAGAAAATATTACTACCAACTATAGGATGAGCAAATAGACATCTGCAGTACTAAGAAGGTAATTTATAAATCAATTATCACCGGAATGACTGAATAGAAACAATTTGGTATTGGTTCTGAAAGCACTCCAGTGCGCCAGAGTGTTTGTGATGCTTTCTGAGAAGACAAAACATCTTTGTCAAAATTTTGAGGAGACTCCTTGTCATACCCTAATTTCGTCCGGGGGTTATTACTTGATGACATGCAACCTTTGGTTAGCCGCTTTGAGATACTTGGCGTCCTTTGTTGCACAATAAATGAAGTCTTGAGACGTCTCAGAAATCAAAAGGAAGCAGGCTTGTGCGATCCGTGAAATTCCGTAATGTGGCGGAAGTCGAAAAGAAGTGTTTTTGCGCAATCTGTGAGTTTCCGTAACTTCTTCGAAAGCTAAAAAAGAGTAAATACATAATCCGTAAGGATTCGTAACCTTGCGGAAAGAAAATAAGTATCGTTACGAAATTTGTAAAGTTTCGTAACGTTACGGAAAAAGAATTACAAAAAAATAGAAAAGGGGGTGCATTTAGTAAAATGGGGGTGCAAATAGCAACCAGGCCCACTTGGGCCCTCCAGAAGAGTCCTCCAGAAGGCTGTTGCTTCTGGAGGAAGCAACCTTGCTCGCCTGGGCGAGCTGGGCGGCAAGCTTCTCCCCTATTTTGCTATAAATAAGGGGAGAAGTGAAGAAGAAAAGGGTTCAGCCTTCTTGGCACTTCTCTCTCTCTCGAAATTGCTGAGGAAAATTATTTCCGTGAAGAAAATCCAAGCCGAGGCGCTTCCGTAACGTTTCCGTGAGTAATTACGCGAAGATTCTCGACCGTTCTTCAAGATTCATCGTTTGTTCTTCGTTTTCTTCAGTCTTCAACGGGTAAGTACCTCAAACCGAGCTTTTCAATTCATTCTATGTACCCGTGGTGGTCCATATTTTGTTTCATGTATTTTTATTCTCGTTTTCATTTACTTTTTATACCCCCTTTTGACGTGCTTAAGCCATTTATTTAAGTCATTTCTTGCTTAATCTAAAAATAAAATAAATTTCCACCGATCATTTAAATTGTATCATCCATTAATTTTGGTTAAAATGAATTCCGACCGTTCGGTCGTGCCGTAACCACGTTGGAAATCAAAAAAGAGGTAAAATAATAATATAATAATCAAAAAATACCTTTTAGTAAAATAAAGCGAAAAATCAATCGGACGTTTTCTCTTTGGGATTTCTCATTCTTAATTGAATTGACTAATAACTAAAGTGAAACTAAGGCTAAAATCAACTCGCCTAGTCAAGCTCGTCCACAAAAATAGGTTTTTGAAAGTTTATCATTTCAGTTTCTTACTAAGTAAAATGGATCATTTTTAAGGTCCAACGCCTTAAAATGATCACCCTTCAAGTAAAAAGAATCACTTGATTCACGCATAAGAAAGAACTACGTAGGTCTGATTTCCTCTTCAATGGAGGGTACGTAGGAGCAAAAGCCCCGCTTTTGTCGACCTCAAAAAATAAAAAGAAATAAAAGTTAAGATAACACAATTCCACAATTCTAAAAAATAGGCTGTTGTCCTTTGAGACAAACGTGAGAGGTGCTAATACCTTCCTCAAGCGCAAATACAACTCCCGAACTTAGAATTTTCATTTTGACCGGTTTCCTTCGGTTTTTCCGACGTTTTCCACAAATAAACGTTGGTGGCGACTCCGCGCATCTTTCCTTCTTTGGAAAGCGCACCCGTGAGCCTCGCCCTCGCTCGCCCGTGAAGGGCACGTTGCGACAGTTGGCGACTCCACTGGGGACTACTTTTGTGAGTTAGGCCTATTTTAAGGAATTGTGGATTTGTGAAACTTTGTGTGTGCATTTTGTTGAACTGTGTAAAATGTAATAACTGCTGTCTTTCCCACATTTTTACACTTCATTCTAAGCACCCACGGGTTTGAGTAAAAAAGGGGCCCTATACCCGGGTTCATGGGAAGTTAAGGAGTGGAGGTGAATCTATCATCATGCTAGGTCTCTGACTTGCTTGATAATAGTGAAACCTCGTCTAGAGCTTTCTCTCTTTATAATGTGTTGTCGCTGGTATTCCATACCGCCACAATATTATTATCTTGAGTGATGATACCTCTAGAAAACAGCCGTATGAGTTATGAATTGTTGGGGAGTAGTTATTAGAGACCCCTAGATATTATCCTATAGGTTCCAAAATAGGGGCAAAGAGCAAACACGCTCCGTGCCATTCGTTCTCATGCATTTTTTGGTAAATAGCACTAGTTTATAGTTTTGCTAGTGATGTTTGGTTTCTTTAGAGTAATACGTAACCTTTTTAATACTACGTTGAGGCGCCGTCATGCCCAAAACGTAGCATTAAAGTTGGATCTCTGCAATCTCGTATGTGTGAATTACCCCTTTGTGTTGTTTTCTTTCCGTTTCATGCATGCGCATATGCATCATACCGTCACACATGTGTTGTATGTGGGTCTCGTCTTTTGTCATGGGAAGTCGGAAGATCCATATCGTCTTCTTAACTGCATACATGGGGCACTGTGCCCCCCAAATGCACAATAAGGAGAGATAATTTTCCGGGCTCTCGTGTCCGCAAATGCATTCATATCATGCACCGCATAAACATCTCTTCAGCATCATAATGAACATATCGTTCCTGCATTTGTCTGTTATCACATCACATTTTGCATGAGTCATTGCATCATCATGCATATGCATTCAACATACTTTTTGTTCTACATGTTTGCTCATACATGATCCTTGTATTTTCCTCTACAAAACAAAAACAAAAAAAAGGGGAAGCACGAAAATTCACGCTACATTCTTAGTTGCATATATTCGGTACCATGAGCCAACCATGTTGGGATCATAAACCCATTTCACTTAAAAACAAAATGATTGAACATGGTACCTAATGCATGTTTAACTAAGAAAGGATGTTTCTTCGGGCATCTCAATCTCATAATTACATTTTCCATACATTGCGTGCATATTCCCGAGTCTTTCATCCCTATGAATTGTTGATGAAGTATTGGCGATCAAAATTGCCATTCTCTGGGTTATGGGGTTGAACCAAGCTCGTGCTTTTACGAAAAGGTTCATCGAGTCAAGTTGAAGTATGGAAGTAACCATCTTGCAAAAATTGGGGCAAAAGATGGATCGTGTTACATCGCTCCTTCGTCTACTGCCAAACACATTTAGGGCTGTCGATGTCCCTGTTACTTCCAGTTTCACCTTGACGGAGATGTCATGGACCATGTTGAAAATCTAAATTGATTCAACCCCATATCCTGTGTAAAAATTCGCAATACTTCAATTGTGAATCATTCCCATACATCCATGTTGTTCATTGGTTGCATTGCTCATTATATTCTTTCCTTGAAAAATAAAATAAAAAAAGAGAACTTAATCATTGTTATAAAAAAAAAATGCTTTACGGTGCCCTTACCGAACCCGTGCTAGAGCTAGAGTAATGGGTAAAGCGGAGGAGGTACAAGAGTAGATGGAGGATGACATGGAGGCCATGAAAAAGCAAATGGCCGCAATGATGGAGGCCATGATGAGCGTGGAGAAGATAATGGAAGCCAATGCGGTTGCAATTGCCGCTACCAGCGTTGTTGCTAAGGTGAACCTGACGTCCCCATCCGGCATCAACCAAATGAATCATCCAGCCTCAGATATGGTAGGCAAAGATATAGGAAGTACGGGCGGCCCCCATGATGTGCAAATTCAAAACGAGCACGCCTTCCCGCCATATGGCTTGCCCCTCAACTATACGCCACCCAATGTGGCGTACACTCCCAATAAGAATGTCAATAACTCTACTCCTATACCCATTGAGAGCCAGCAACCCCAAACTGATCATGCACATGTCTCTTAAACCGTGGGGGAGACACATGAAATTCCCCATCACAATCTAGCCGACTTCGAGCCTTGGCTCGAATATGCCACTGAAGGGCAAGCAGTTGGTGGTATACCTCTACAAAACCCTTTGGAGTGACCTCAGTATCACCCACAACTACACCTCTTGCATTCCACGACAAGTAAAAACCCTCATGCTATGGCAGAAATGGGAAAATTGGATCATCTAGAGGAAAGGCTCAGGGCCATTGATGGAGGTGAAGATTATGCCTTTGCTAACCTAGAAGAGTTGTTCATAGTACCCAATATCATCACCCCTCCCAAGTTCAAGGTGCTGGACTTTGACAAGTACAAGGGGACTACTTGCTCCAAGAACCATCTAAAGATGTATTGTCGAAAGATGGGGGCATACGCAAAAGATGAGGAATTACTGATACATTCCTTCCAAGAAAGTGTTACTGGGGTAGCTGTTACCTGGTACACTAACTTGGAACCTTCCCGAGTCCATTCTTGGAAGGACTTAGTGGTTGCCTTCGTTAGGCAGTGTCAGTATAATGGCTTCGGATAGGATGCAACTACAGAACATGTGCAAAAAGAGGGCACAGATCTTTCAAAGAATACGCCCAAAGGTGGAGAGACCTGGCAGCTCAAGTGGCACCTCAATGACGGAGGAAAAATGATAATGATAGTAGACACATTACCAGTATTCTACTATGAAAAGATGGTGGACTACACACCTTCAAGCTATGATGATATGGTCTTCACTGACGAAAGGATCAAAGTAAGTCTAAAAAGAGGCAAATCTGATCATCATACTTTGATAAATGCAAAAAAAACTAGGGCAAATGAAGAGGTTAAGAATGAGGGACAAGCCCATGCTGTGACTGCCATTCTTATACGACCAAGTTTCCCACCAACCCAACAATGTCATTACTCAGCCAATAACAAACCTTCTCCTTACCCACCGCCCAGTTATCCACAAAGGCCATCCCTAAAATCAACCACAAAGCCTACCTACCGCACTTCCAATGACAAACACCACATTTAGCGTAAACCAAAACACCAACCAAGAAATGAATTTTGCAGCGAGAAAGCCTTAGAATTCACCCCAATTCCAGTGTCCTATGCTGACTTGCTCCCATATCTACTTGATAATTCAATGGTAGCCATAACCCTAGCCAAGGTTCATCAACCTCCATTTCTTCGAGAATACGACTCGAACGCAACGTGTGCTTGTCACAGAGAAGCCCCGGGGCGTTCCATTGAGCATTGTAGGGCTCTGAAGCGTAAGGTGCAAGGTCTAATTGATGTGGGCTGGCTGAAATTTGAGGAGAATCACGTGTAAATGCCGACATTGACAAGAGATGCCACACATGGGGCAATTTTGAAAGCTGTTGTTAGATGTCTCTAATGACTCATCATAATTTTCAAGTGCAAGCCATTGGTCTGTTTGCTCAAGCGACCTGTGCTCTTGAGTTTGGACTTCCAAGACCGTTCAATCAGAGATTACTCGTCTTGCACGTTGGTGGGGGTGCCGTAAAACAACGAGTAAAGTTCAAAACAAATAAGTTTCAAAATAAAAAAAAGGGGTTCAAAAAGAAAAAGAAAAAGAAAACATTTGATTGACTGTGTTTTCCAGATGTTCATATGACCTCATTCCGGAAATTTGTCTTTTTAGAGAGAAGTAAGTTATCAAGAATAGGATGTTGGACAAATGGCCTCAGTTACATTAAGAAAAAGAGGGGATTGAATTAAGATACAAAGACTATGCCCCAATTAAACTTTCACTCTCTCTTTTCGGATTAACAATGCACAGAGGGACAACCCTTCCCTTGTGTTCAGGAATCCTCTACAACAAGAGACCCACGGTCTCTTAATCCCTTTTCAAAAATAAGAAGAAGAGAAGAAGAGATCTCTCTTAAAAGAGATAGCTTGTACAATGAAGATCAATCAAAATTCCTTATTGAATATGCAAGTGGTTAACCAAGGAATCTTTTTAAGAGGATAAAACATTTCAGTTCAGAAAAACTAATAATCTTTTAAGAGGATAAAACTTTTTGGGCAATGAAAACTCCCTTTAAGTTCGTGTTTCCAAGTCACCTTTGATGGGGCAATTATTTTCTGAAAATCCCCTCTGGTAATCAATTACACATTATAAATTTTGAATTCAAATTTCTAGTGACTGTGATAAACATTTTCAACTGCCGGTAATCGATTACCATAGTGAAAATCTCAATTTGAAATGATAGAATTCTTTGGTCAAACCTTTTGTATTTTCAATTTGGAAACTTCTTCCTAAAGATTCTAGAGATCAACTTGATCATATATCTTGATTTTCTTGGATTCTTGTCTTGAGTAAAACTTAGAAGCACTTGATCCTTTAGCATCATCAAGACATCAAAACATCTTGCTTCTACATAGGAGTCATTTGACTTAATCCATCAACTGAAAGATCCTTCAACTATTTCTCGTCCTTGGAAAATTCATTTTGCAAGAATCAACTGCATCTTTCGTTCTTCCTCACTGTGAGGTTTTGAAAACAAGACAACAATTGGTACCTCTAAGCCCTACACTGGGGCAATGAAAGGCCCCATGCATAAACCTCAAACGAACCTAGGGGCAGATTAGAAGTTCTCACCCAATAGGTTCCTTGCTACGAGGTCATGACGAAAGACAACGATTGTACCTCAAAGCCCTACACTGGGGCAATGAAAGGCCCCATGCATAAACCTCAAACGAACCTAGGGGTAGATTAGAAGTTCTCACTCAATAGGTTCCTTGCTACAAGGTCATGACGAAAGACAACGATTGTACCTCAAAGCCTTACACTGGGGCAATGAAAGGCACCATGCAAAAACCTCAAGCGAACCTAGGGGAAGATTAGAAGTTTTCACCCAATAGGTTCCCAGATACAACGTCATGACGAAAGATAACAATTGGTACCCCAAAGCCTTACACTGAGGCAATGAGGGGCATCGTGCATGAGCCTCAAGTGAACATAGGGGCAGATCAAAAGTCCTCACCCGTCGATGTTTTTAAACAAGAAAAAAAAGGGGGGAGACAAACCCTGGAATTTCAATAGATTGATTAAACGTCAAACGGCTCCATTGCCGTCACTCCAAAATGGTCAAGTGACTAAATCAAATAGAACATACCCTCTGAGGGAGTTCCCGGAGAGATTTGCAAAAGATAGGATAAGGTTGCATGAATTATCACCTCTTTCAAAAAGACAGTCAATCTGTGTTTTCCAAAAAGATTAAATCAAAATCAAAATCACAAAATAGGGAAAGAATGTCATGAACATTGTACAACTTTCAATTGCATTGCATTGTTTCATATGAGGTCAGCGTTACCAAGTTTCACAACAAATGTTGCATGCGTCTGCATCCCTAAAAATCATGTTAACTGCATAGATTTCCTACATCTCGTGTCCAATCTTTTTGGATGACCTGCCCTCTCGATGAGTCGATCTCTTGCTTTCTCATAAAGGTGGACCCTTGTGAACTAGTACCTATCACCTTTAGAGGACTATATGTCCTCGCCTGCAGAGGGCTGCACGCCTTCGTCTTTAGAGGGCTACGCGTCCTCATTTTCAGTGTGCTCCATATCCACACCTTAAGAGAATATAAGGTCTTTTGCCCTTGGATGCTTAACCGAGACTTGCGCTCCCAGTTAAGGGGCCAGTAGTTTCCTTTTATTAGTTCCTGGGCCACCCCCTGATATTAGAGGGCGACCAACTGTGCGAGCACATCCAGAGAGGGAGGCTGTCACACATCTACTATGGATACCGGGGCAAGATTTCACCCGTGCCGCTGCAAAAAGACGAGTGTGGATCAGGCGCACCAACATGACCACTTTTACATGGATATGGATGACGTTGCTATTTAGTAACATTCTGCCCGGCGACCACAATGCCAATCTCCCCTGCAGATGTATCGGTTGGTCTGTGCCGTCATGACATAGGTAAGTATGCACATGGTTCAATTGATTTCTGATGTCATCTATTGTTTGTAGAGATCGCGCCCACAAGACGCTCGGTGGGCCCAAAGAAGTCCAATAGGGCCCTGGGGTTTCCAGCTCTGGTTACGGGCCTCTGTCAGTCCTACAGGGTGCCCATTCCCCCAACGAGGTCATGCCATCGTGACATAGGTAAGTATACATATGGTTCAACTGATTTCTGATACCATCTATTGTTTGCAGGAATCGCACCCCCAAAGACACCCAGTGGACCTGTAGAAGTCCAACAGGGCCCTGGGGTTTCCAGCTCTGGTTACGGGCCTCTGTAGTCCTACAGGGTGCCCGTTCCCCCCGACAAGGTCACGTCATCATAGGTAAGTATGCGCATCGCTCAACTGATTTCTGATTTCATCTATTGTTTGCAGGGATCACGCCTGCAAGACACCCAGTGGACCCAAAGAAGTCCAACAGGGTCTTGGAGTTGTCAAGCTCTAATTACAGGTCTCTATCAGTTCTACGGAGTACCTGTCACCTCCAGCAAGGGCATCAGGCCCCCTACTAATCGAGCTTTCATCAAGAAGTACTGCGTCTCCAAGCAGGCGCAGGGCGAAACACCACAGCAGCCTGGGGATGGCCGGCAGCGGGCAACAGACACACCGCCATCACCTCTAGATATCACCTCAGCTCATCCACAAAAAGGTTAGAGCGTCGCCTACGACTCGTGGCCGACCAGCAGGCGGCCAAGTCCGAAGCCAAAGGTAAGCAAAAGTACTAGGTCCGTGACCTGTGTCATAAAGTGTCCAGCTCAAGATGTTAAAGAAGCGCTACTAGGAGGCAACCTAGTACCTTTTAAATCTCTGCTTGTTATTTGATCACTTTTGTTTCTCAAGTCATAGTAGGACACACCTAGTTGCTCATGATCCTAGGAATTTGAATAAAACAAGCACGAGCTCGGAAGGTAGTCATACCTCACAAAAAATATATATATATGTATATAAGTATGTTTAGGTAGAAAGATACCTTGAATATGCATGTATGTAGCAAAAATACTTCACAAAATATATATATGTATGTTTAGGTAGCAAGATACCTTGGATATGCATGTATATAGCAAAAATATCTCACAAAACATATATATGTATGTTTAGGTAGCAAGATACCTTGGACACGCATGTATATAGCAAAATACCTCACAAAAATATACGTATGTTTAGGTAGCAAAATACTTCATGAAAAAAAAAGGAGCAAAGAGAGCGAGCAAGAAAAGAATAAGAAGGAAGAAAAAAAAAATAGAAAATAAAAAATAATAATAAAAAGTTGTCTAGCTAAAAAACAACATGCTTGTGAAAAGAGATAATTTCCAACTTTTCTTTGAAAGATTTTACTGATCTTAACCAGTTTTTGGAAAAAATGTGTGTACACATTTGAAGGGTAGATGCTGTGAAAAGTTTTTCGAACACCCAAGATAGACTCGGATAAATGCACAAATGGATAGAAGAACATATTTTGGAAATACTGGGTTGACTTAAAATAGGGAAAATGAATCCTGAGCCCTAGTGTCACATGACCATAAAAACTTGATGCTTGAGTGTCCACATGGGTGCATGCGTGACCAGTTTTGCATAAAATTTCCTAATCATCATTGTTGCATGTGTATCATGGAAATAATGTAGGACATCCCCTTTATCCCCGAACCGCTGGCCAAACCCTGACATATATCATGACCAGCCGTTCTACAAGCCTTGAGCCAAAATCCCAACTTACCATAAACCTTGACCCAGGGTGAGAATGTCAATCTTTGCCCTCGGAAGAAAACGCAAAGAGAAGGAAAATTCCCAATCCAAGAAAGGGAGAAGACACAAAAAGAAAAGAATATTCCCAAACCAAGAAAGGGAGGAAAAAAAAACGAGAAGAAAGAAAATTCCCAATAAAAGAGTGGGAGAAAGCAAAAAAAAAAAAAAGGAAAGAAAATTCCCGATCAAGGATCGGAAGAAAACAGAAGAAACATCCATAAAGGTCTTTGGACCAGACAATATTTAAACAGTACAGAATTGTCACCAAGTAAACAAGAAAAAGGAAACCACGACCTAAAGTGGTCCTCTCCCTTTGATTGCCGACAAAATCCTGTGCGCTAGCGACTTTCTCGCCACGCACTAAACAAAAACAGAAAAGGAAAAGGCGAAAACATTCAAAGCCAAATTCCCCACCTAAAAACCATTCCCAAAATAAGTCCTATTGATCCATGATCACGCATGTAATCTTTGATTTGATAGGAAATGATTTGCAAAATCAAGTCATGACATATCTATGGTTCGGAATTAGGATAAAACACTTACCTGTGTGAGATTGATACACTTTGAGTGATTTTCTCCTATCTTTGTTGGACCCAGTGTTTCCTCTAAATGGTCGTTTAGAAACGAAATGCTAACATCCAAAATCTCATTTACGGTTATGAGAAAATTTCATCAGCATACTCTCCTTCCCCGATAGACACATTGTTTTTCATCCAAAAAGCATATGTTGCTCAGATCAGTTGGAAGTTTTGTCTGTTTACTAAAGCATGTTCGCATTTTGGTAAAGAAAACACCGAGACTATTTTTAGTCTCACAGTTAGCAAGAACTACGTAGGTCTGAGTTCCTCATTACAAATTGAGGATACGTAGGAGCAAAAGCCCCGCTTTTGTCGACCACCCCACTTTTTGTTACCGTGACCCAAGGGTCTGGTGGCATGCGGAGCCACATGACCGTGGGATTCCCAATTTGTTAACGTTTGTTTCGTTTTGATTGACTTTTGTTTTGTACATACATATCATTTGAGTTGTTACTTGTTTCGTTGTTGTCAATAGTGTTTATTGAGATTCTGGAACCGTGTAGAGTTTTTTCATTTAGGAACGTCGTTCTAAAAAATAAAATGAACCAAAATCCTAATAAAAAGAAAGAAGCGTTGTGAATAAAAGTCATGTTCATAAAGAAAAAAAAGGTTTTTGTTTATACATGTATGTAAAGGGAAAATGTGTATAGAAGGTTTTTGTGTGTAAATGATGCGTGGAAAGGAATTCTTGTGTGTGTGAGCAACGAGTGTATATGAAGAAACTTTTGTGTGAACCATAAGTGTGGGTTGGGAAAAATGAAAATCTTTGAATATAAATAGGGCTTGTATATAGACCATGTGACGTAAAGAGAAAGAGTTCTAATGCGTGTACAGAAACAGTTTGTCGTGTATAAAAATATGGATGTACAAAGAAAGGTTTTCCTCATAAAGGACCACAGGTGTATAGTTTTAGTGAACATATATAAAAATAAAACAAAAATTAAAGAGAAAGAAAGACCACGAAGGTCGACATGTCATAGTTAAGAAGTATAAATCATTCGTAAAGAGCAAACGTATCTTCTGGAAACAAGGGACTGATGCTAAGAGTTTATTTTCCGGAATAACCGAGATAAGGATGGATGAATTCGTTGAACTAATAAAAAAAACATAATGGGGAAACGTTGGGTCTGTTTGTGTAAATTCCCAACCGTAGTATCACAATGCCATAAACGGGATGCTTGAGGGCCCACCTGGCTGTAGCCATGACTAATTTTTGTGCGTTGTTTTCAAAACATCATTGTCACGCGTGCCTTATGGAATAATACGGAAGTTCGGGCCGAGAGCGACACCTTGACACCCAAATTTGTTTTACCCCAGATATCAAGATTGGGGTTCCCGCGATAAAAGACCCCATTGAAACGCAACCTTAGACCTTTTTGAACCTTGGCCTGTTAAAAAGGAATCCTCATTCTTTCCCCCGAAGCAAAGGACAGCGGAATCTCCTCAAGGGAAAGCGAATAGAATACTAAAAACAAGCATTTGCATTACATAAATAGGAATGTTTGCTTTCATTCGGCTTCACTGACCTACGTAACTATCATAATTGAACATTAAGTTAAGTACGTGTTTGTTTGCACATTCAATGTGTGCGTCTAAAAAGGGTAAACGCATAAGCAACTAACTATTTGTTGCTTCAGCCAGGACGCATATCCAATTTTGTTAAACATAAAAGCAAACATGCACTAGAAAATATAACATGATTAAGGAGACAAGGAATAAAAAAGAAAAGAAAAAAAGTTAATAAATTCATAAATTGATTTATTGGGTGTCCCGAAGGCCAGATTCTCCATACCTAGGTCAATTGTCAAACAATGTTTATATAAAAGCAATCAAGAAATGTCTATCTATCTTTTGTTGCAATTCTTAAGTCACATTTAGTCATAATTTATAAATGATGCAACAAATTTTCATGAAATCCAAAACACTAATGTTCATGACATTTTAAGAAATTTTTTGCTTGCAGAATGTATCCTAATTACATATTCTTACCCCTTTCCCTTTTTTCTGTTATCAAAACAGGGACAATTGCACATAAATCTCACGGGACCCACCCAAATAATTACTCTAAAATATCTAAATGGTGGGATGTTCTTTCATAGCAGTTCTTCAAATTTTAAGTATCTGAATTCAAATTTTGATTTCTTCTGCACTATTGACATCAGCGATAAACAATGAACACACACTCACAACACAACCTTTTTAAAATATGACATCACCCCAATAGATACATAAAGTTAGTCTTTTGGATGGCTCTGAGAAAACAAAGGAAAGCACCCTGCAATGAAATGCTTCAAAAGTGAAAATATAGTAATCTAACAAAATAGCAGGTATCACAATAAAGTGAAGAACAACTGTTTGACACAAAATAATTTGAACCTAAAACTACCATCATAGTCATAATTGTATTTTAACAAGCCTTAACTTCTAAAGTGCCTGGAATCTAGTTGAATTAGATTCATTTTATTTACACTATCACTAATTTCTCTCCATACAATTTGATGTGGATTCATTATATAGGAGAGCATAAATTTAGGCTGCTTTTACATCAAACCAATTTTTTTGGAGAATTGCGTTCAGATTTTTTAAGATGAGCACATTCATATAAAAATAAAAACCATAGTCAATATAAGGTTGAAATATATATGCTTAAGCTTAAATCTGCAAATGAGTATGGATGTAGTGGAATCAAATACTATCACAACATTCTTCATTCCATAGTTTCTAGTGGAATTAGCAGCTTAGATTGCCTTATCACCTAACAGGTAAGCATGCATCACAGCAACCAACATAACAAACTATATCCTACCTAATTTATAGCATTAACAAAACTACTTTCCAAGTGTCCTATTATTATCACTTCCATGTTATATTAGATCATATCTGAAAACATCAGTAGCAGGCAGCAAACAAAATAATCCACCTATATCAGATATTGATGAGATACCAGAAAAAAGGATGCATTCGAAACTCATGCACAAACTACATCCATGATGGTACAATCAAAATCAGGACAATTCTGAGGGAAGCAACAAACATAAGAGATCTCCCAATGTCACAGTATCTTTTTGCTTCAGCAGAAGCTGTATTTGTAAACCACTCCCATATTTGGAGAATATATTTCAAAGCTATTGGATATAGCAGAAGACCAAGCACAAACCCCTACAATAATAGAAGTAGACAACTTTAATTGATCTAGCTATACCATTAATAATAAATTTGTAACTTATGGACAAATACCTGAATTATAATGCTTATCTCACTTCTACTTATTTCATATTCTATAGTAACTAACTCTGATGACATCAATAGTCCATGTAGTTGTTCAAATAGTTTAATCACCAATTATTGTGCACATACATACATATACGTAGGTCATCTGGGAACAATATCATGTTAAGAAGCCCAAACCTTTTTAATAGTAAGCAACAACATGTCACCAAAATAGAGAACAATACCGGAAGAGCAGATGAACCAATTTCAATTGATATGACATGTCAAGATGATCAAATTAAGCAAAATAGAAAGTGCATTCATCTTCCATAGTTAAGTGAAGGAATCCATGAACTATAAAAACAAATCAATTCCAAGCATTTCTTCCTCTTTTTTATGAACCTTTTAATCCCATATCAGTTGTGACAAAAGTAAATCTGAAACACCAAGAAGAATAGGTGACTAAGACCACAAGTAAAAAATAGAAATACCGATGGAAGATCATGAGGGAAAAGTTCTGAGGAAATGTTGAATTAGTTTCACAGATGCCAATCCATGACAAAGGGCCCACACTAGCTTCAGTGCTGGGTGCAACCCTACGAAGGAAGAGACAATGAAATTTAAGTAGAAGGTGCATCCAAAACCTATATTGAATGGGTTTCATACCAACTTAGGTTGTTCCAAGGTCTAGTTCTTAAAAGATAACAACAAATTTCCCTTACGAACTATACATCTAATCCAATTTTGTACATTCCTTTTTTCTTTCAATTGAAACCCTAATTTAATGTTTTTAAATATTGATATTTTTATTACATATATGTTTCAAACAATCCAAACCTTAACAATGCATCAAGCAGTCAAAATTAAGAAATAGTCACTGACCAGTTTGTAGCCAAGTCAACAATGTAGCAGTTGTTGGTCACAAAGAACTCATTGATTACCTGCGTCTTCCCTGCAACGACCATTACAATACATCAACACTAAAAAAAGCTTAAATCGTACCCGCGGCATCTCTTCAACACTACACGAAGCTTAACCTACCTAAGTAAGTAAATGACTAACGTACCATGGACAAAGCCCTGCTCTTCACGAACTTCCACTCCTTGATTCAAATGAACTTCGAGCTGGGAAGACTCCTCCACGTCGTCGGGTAGAATGGAAGAACAACGAAGTGGGGCTACAAGGTTTGAAATATCTAATTATTCACTCAATAACGATGAAGAGGGGCTAGGGTTCAAATTGTAACGAAGAGGGGGTATGAGGTTTGAAATGTCTAAGTCTTCACTCAATTACGACGAAGAGTGGCTAGGGCTCAAATTGTAACGATGAGGGGCTAGGGTTCAATTGTAACAGCAACGAAGAGGCTAGCTAGCTGCTTCAATGCAAGGTGGGAGGTTCAGAGGCTATTCGCGCTTTTTTTTTTTTTTAACTAAAACCCACCGTAAAGTTTATCACATATAACATTCTAAGGCAGTTTTTAATAACCGTCTTAGAATGTGCGTCGTAAAATGCAATTTTTTTACAATAATTATGAAAATGCCACCGCACCACTTTCTAAATCGGTTCTCTAAATAACCGTCGTAGAACACACGTCATAAAAAGTGATTTTTTCAGTAGTGCAGTTGGTTCTATGGAGTAATGATCATTTTCCAGTTTCATGATTAGATCTCTTGTCTCATTCTTCTCCTCACTCTCTTTCTCTCTTGTCTTCATCATTCAAGACTCAACTTCTTTGTTTCTGGTTTGAGGATGTTGTAAGTATCGGGTCTGACAGTGGTATCAAGAGCTTCTGGTTCCATCGATCCTGGGAGAGTCTTGTTTGGTTTCAGTGTGGGATCCTCGAAGCTTCATTGTTGCAAAGATGAATGGGAACGGATTTCCAGCGCATCTGCCAATCCTTGATGGGAAGAACTACGATGCATGGTGTATTCAAATGAAAGTCATCTTTGGAATGCAGGATGTTCTTGAGTTTGTTATGATTGGACTTCAAGAATTGGAGAAAGATGCAGGGGAAGCACAAAAAAGTTTGTTCAGAGAATCCAAGAAAATGGATTGTAAGGCTCTTTTTCTTATTCACCAGTTTGTGGATCCTCAAAACTTTGCCAAGATTGCCTCGGCTACATCAGCTAAGCAAGCTTGGGACATTCTTGCAAAGGTCTATGTTGGTTCTGATAAGTTGAAAAGATTCCAGATGCAAACTTTGAAGCAGAAATTCAAGCTACTACAGAAGAATGAGAAGGAAGGTATAGCCGAATACCTAAATCGTGTGCAAAATTTGTCAAATCAGATGATGGCTTGTGGTGAAATCCTAAAGGATCAAGATCTTGTAGAAAAGGTTTTAAGAACCTTGAGTTCAAGATTTTATTATGTGGTCGTTGCAATAGAAGAATCTAAGGACTTTGCAGAAATGAAATTGGATGGGCTTCAATGCTCTCTTGAAGCATACGAGCAAAGAATCAAAGAGAGGGAAACAGATAGGTCATCTGAATAGGCTTTACTTGCTCAAAGTGCAAAACGATTCAAAAATGGCCTAGGCAATAGTAAAGGGAAGGTTAAACCGAAAAACCATAAATCGAAAGGAACAAGAGATGACGGCACTAATGATTCAAGTGCTGATGAATCCAATCATGATGATAGTGGGTCACAATTAAGGCAGAAGGGCTTTTAGAATAGTGGTAAGAATGGTAACTCCAAAAGAAAACATGTTCAATGTTGGTACTGCAGAGAATAGGGTCATTTTGCAACTTAGTGCAAAGCCAAGAAGGCACAAAAGACAAGAGATGATCAAGCACAACTAGCTCAGGAGAGTGACTCAGAGGATGATCAAGTCCTTTTGATGGTGACAAATGATTCAGACAAGGCTACCAACAATGAATGGTACTTGGATACATGGTGCTCAAATCACATGACTGGGAGGAAAGACTGGCTGATTGATCTAGATGAATCTGTAAAGAAAAATGTCAGGTTTACAGATAACAGCATTGTCAAGATTCATAGAAAAAATGGTAAAAGGTCCTCAATCACTGAAGTTCTCTATGTACCTACCATGCACAACAACCTGTTGAGTTTAGGACAACTGCTTGAGAAGGGATATAAGACAATGCTTGAGGACCACCATATGAAGATTTTTTATCAGAAGGGTAGGATGATTATCAAGGCACCAATGTCAAGCAATAGGACCTTTAAGATTGAAATACAGGTTCAGCAAGATCAAAAGTGTCTCTCAGTCATTGAAGACTCTAAAAGCTGGCTTTGGCACAAGAGGTATGGCCACTTGAATTTTAAAAGGCTTAGAATGATGAGTAATAATAAAAATTTTATATGAATGGCCAATATACAACAACCTAGTAAAGTGTGTGACAGTTGTTGCGAATCTAAACAACCAAGGAAGTCCTATAATATTGAAATACCAACTAAGTCTTTAGCAGTTTTGAATTTGGTCTATATTGATGTGTGTGGCCCTTTTGAGAAAGTCTCTCTAAGGGGTAGCTCATATTTCACGTCCTTTATAGATGATTACTAAAAAAAGGTGTGGATCTACTTGCTAAGCAGGAAGAGTGAAGTGTTTCTCACTTTCAAAATATTTAATGTGATGGTAGAAACACAAAGTGGAAACAGGATACAGAAACTTAGATCAGATGGTGGTGGTGAATACACATCACATGAATTCAGGAAGTTCTGTGAGGATGAGGGTATCATTCATAAGATCACACCTCTATATACACCACAACACAATGGTGTATCTGAGAGACTCAATAGACCCATAGTCAACATGACCAGGTGTATGCTAAGGAATTTTCACTGGCCAAAGGAATTTTGGGGTGAGGCAGTGTCAACAGTAGCCTATCTACTCAACAAATGTCCAACAAAGAGGCTAGAGAGTGTGACACTTGAAGAAACTTGGAGTGGAAGTAAGCCCTGTGTCAAGAACCTAAGAGTGTTTGGATGCTTGTGTTTCAAGCATGTTCCAGATCAGTTGAGAAGAAAACTGGACAAGAAGGGTGAGTAGATTATTATGTTGGGCTATCACAGTACTGGTGGGTACAGGCTATAACACCTTGAAATATTACTATTTATAAATCGATGTTTAATTGTACTTATTGTGTTATTTGACTATATGGTTGACTTGAATGAGTGGAGGTATGGCTTGAATTAGTCATGTGTGAATTTCTTGATGTGGATGTTGAGTTATGTGGAGTTTTGTTGAGCTAAGTTGAAATTATGAGATTTTAAATTTTACCTAAACCTAGTTCAATAAAATTACAATACCGGATTCATTAAGCGTTGGATCATCTTCAAATTTTGTCTGGAGGTTCCTAAGACATGTTTCCACAGTCTGACCGTTGGGATTTTGGAAATAACAACTTTTGGTGTCTCGCTAAGCGAGACGGGCACGCTAAGCGCAATTCCAACCTGAGAGGGAATTGCACTGAGCGAGCAGGGGCACGCTAAATGCAATTCCAACCCGAGAGGGAATTGCGCTGAGCGAGTTTTGGCCTACTAAGCGAGCCCTAGTGCAGAGAGAGTTGTGCTAAGCCCAAATTGTCGCGCTAAGCACGAAAAGTGGACTCCGGCTTAGTGAGACGAGCTCACTAAGCGAGATTTGCATATTATAAATACGTTTCTCAGAATGAAAAACACGATTTTTCACTCTCCTCTTCTCCAAAACACCACCCAAACCCTAACACCTCCTTCTCCACCACCCACGACCACCGGTGGCCGCCGCGAGCCGCCATTGCGTACCGTCGAACCCCCACATCAAGAGGAACACTTTAATTGAAGCAGAATCCTCCTCAAGGATTCGGTGGAGAAAATTTGCCCAATCCTCCATTTCATAGCTTCTCTGAGGTAATCTTGAATTCTAAGCCCTTCTCCTAGTTAGTTTGAGTTCCTCTTAGTGTCTCTTGTGTGTTGGGTACTGTAATAGGGTGTTTTTACAGTTCCTTTGAAAAACCCTAGAGAATGAGACATTGTAAAAGTTATCCTTTTATAACATTGATGTTATTTTCGTGACCTTCACTAAACCCTGGTCACATTGACATGATCATAATTTTAAAATGATGTCTCCTTTTAGTAGAATCTGAAACACCCCTCAACCCTTTATTTTTTTGACTGGGGTATTTGACTCTGAATATGGTTATTAACCTTGTTTTTGAAACCTATACAAAATTCCCTTCAATTTGGCATATAGAACCTTGCGTTTGGACTGACGAGCGTGAACGAGAGAGACCTTTCAACAACGCCAACAAGAACTGAAGGAGGGCTCACAATAGGTGAGGAGAGATTCTTATAGTTTGCAACTTTTAATGCCATAGTTGGGGTCAGGGAACCTAACTATGGGGATGTATGCCTGTCCCTATTGCATGCTGGTTTTCAAGAAAACAATGTTTTTGACTAATGGAATGCGGCATATCTATTATTGATTAATAACCTTACTATTAGAATTGTGTGGTCTGAAGACCTGGGAAATGTGAATCTCAGGCATGAACTATAGATGTATGTATGTGCGAAATGTGACTTATTGTTGTTGTTGCTATTGATGACATTAATTGATATGAGGTGAGGTTGATGCTTATGATGATATTGATATGAAATAATGTTGTTATTGATGATTATGTCAATATGATTTGAGGTTGTTATTCATGATTAAGTTAATATGAGATGATGCTGTTGTTTTTGATAATGTCATTGAGATGAAATGATGTTGATCTTAAGCATAATGAGATGAAATGTTGATGATGTTGAAAATACACTGTGATGTGTATGTTGTGTATGTACATAGGGGGTGCATTGACCTTGTTGAATGTCCCTGGTGGGGGAAATAGAGTGGTTAAAGAGTTTTAACCATCTCTGGAGGGGGATGGCTTAGAATCTTTAATTATCCATGGTCAGTGCATTGATGGTGCCCATGTTTCATACGTTGTGTTCATGGGGGGTGCAGTGACCATGTTGGATGTCCCTGGTGGGGGAAATATAGTGGTTAAAGAGTTTTAAGCATCTCTGGAGGGGGATGGCTTTGAATCTTTAATTATCCACAGTCAGTGCATTTGATGGTGCCCATGTTTCATACTTCATATGACATGGAAATAGTATAAACTTTGTCAGTAAGGACTTGTAGTTTCTCATGAGGAGGAATACTTGTACTAGGGGGCATGTCACTTGGTTAGGAACTCCCTTGAGACTCAGGCTGATCACCGTGAGGGGGGACGGGGGGAGTTGCATGTGCACGACAGGGTGACCTCGACACTTACTGCCTAGTTTTCCTAAGTGAGAGTGTTGTGTGGACACGCTTAGGCTATTTCCTTGGGGATGGTACCACATTGCATATGAGAGTTGATGTCAGGTGCATGCATCATATTGAGCATGAATGATTGGAATTGTGGATGGATGATGACTATTTGTTGAGTGTGTATTGGACTAATGAATGTTGGTGCAAGCTTATGATACTTGTTAATGTTTTCTTACTAATTATGGTTATTGTATTTTTGTATTAATTTCTTTAATAATAAACTCACTCCTCACAATTTTTGTACCGTGTGGTTGGTACCTGTGATGATCGCGAACCTTTGTTCGTGGGAGCAGAATGACAGCAATAGTGGACGAGAAGTGAGATTCTTTTGTGGAGCCGCCGAGCTGACGTGATGACATTGGGATTATTTTGGGAGAGAGTTGTGTTTTGTTAATTGACTCCTCCATAGCTGGTTCCCTAATTCTTTTTGTTGATTTGAAGATGTAAATCACAAATTTAATTATATGTATGAACAAATTTATTTTCCATTATGTGAATGATGTGTACTAGGTTATTATACCTATATATATATATATATATATTCACTTAAGTAATGGTGCGTTGTTTGGTGAATGTATATCGAAAAAAAATTTACTTTCATTTTTCTTAAGCAAATTAACGGAGTTTTCATTTAAAAAAATTGAAATTTCTCGCGGTTTAGAGTGGTGATATCGTAGCGATGAGGCGGGTCATTACATTAGTGGTATCAGAGCCAGTCAAACCTTTTCGGCCAGTGAGTTGTGAGTCTGCTATGTTTTCTATGCATTTTGTGGTTGCCTTGTTGAATGCTTGATGTTTGTTGGTTGCAATTGGAACTTACTCACTTTGTTGTGTTTCCAAGAGTTATAAAGATTTGATTGTTGTATTCATAACATGGTTGTTCTCATGATGTTTGATATACCATGAGTTTCAATGTCGTGCCATGAGTTATCAGACTGGCTATCTATATAATTCATGAAGTGCAATGGGATGATATGGCAAGCGATCAGGAAATACAAATGATGGGAAGTGAGTGTTAATGTCTCGGGAAAGGACTAGTTTAGAAAAGTACATTCTCGAGGCATCAACTCCCAAAAGTAACCAAGTAGGGACTTCTGATCGTTTTGATTTTGTGTTGCTCTTTTTCTTGTGTGTATTCTTTCCATGTCTCACTTCCTAGTGTATATTGGGAGTGATGGCTAGACGAAATGATCGTGCGATAGCTGATGCTCTCCAAGCCTTAGCTCAGGCTATAGGAAATCCAAATAGGGGAGAAGCTGCTGGAGCTGTTGAGTACCAAGGGTTGGACCACTTCCAACGAAACAATCCTCCTGCTTTCAATAAGGATACAACCCTGATGGTGCTCAGAATTGGATAAGGGAAATTGAGAAAATTTTCCGAGTAATGGCATGTCCGGAGGGGCAAAAAGTTGTTTTTGGTACATCTACTCTAGTGGAAGAAGCTGAGTAGTGGTGAGAGAATACTCGCTAATGCCTAGAGGCTGAAGGTCAAGATGTGACCTGGGATGTCTTCAAGAAGGTATTTTTGGAGAAATACTTTCCTAAGGATGTTAGGAACAAGAAGGAGATGAAGTTCTTGGAGGTGCAACCCATTCTTTTATATCCTGTTTGTGTGTAAGGAAACTTAAGCTTTATGTGTCTTCTTTAAATAAAGATTTGGTGGTAGAGACCCCAACTAGTGGTTCTGTGTTAACTTCTAATGTGTGTTTGAATTTTCCTTTGGAAATTTCTGGTAGAACATTTATGATTGATCTGATTTGTTTGCCTTTAAGCCAAATTGATGTTATTCTGGGTATGGATTGGTTATCTTCCAACCATGTCTTGTTAAACTATTTTGATAAAACAATGGAGTTTGATGGTTCTGGAGTGAGTAAGGATATGATGTTCATCTTTGCCAACCAAGTTGTGACATCTTTAGAAGAAGATGCTCAAGTGTACATGATCTTGTCTAACTTGGAAATAGAGACAAAAGTTTCCATGTGTGACCTCCCTGTTGTCAGAGAGTTTCCTGAAGTGTTCCCTGAGGATATATCCGGTCTACCACCCGAGAGAGAGATAGAGTTTTCCATAGACCTGGTACTTGGTGCTGGACCCATATCCATAGCCCCTTATAGGATGTCTCCTATAGAGTTAGCCGAGCTTAAGAAACAGTTAGAGGAGTTGTTGGAGAAGCAATTTGTGAGACCCAGTGTGTCTCCATGGGGAGCACCAGTGTTTTTAGTAAAGAAGAAAGATGGGACCATGAGGTTGTGTGTAGACTACCGCCAGTTGAATAAGGTGACGATTAAGAATAAGTACCCTTTACCGAGAATAGATGATATTATGGACCAGCTGGTAGGAGCTTGTGTGTTTAGCAAGATAGACCTTAGGTCAGGTTACCATCATATCCGAGTGAAGCCTGAGGATATACCAAAGATTGCTTTTAGGACCTGTTATGGTCACTATGAGTATCTAGTCATGCCCTTTGGTGTGACTAATGCTCCAGGTGTGTTTATAGACTACATGAATAGAGTCTTTCACCCTTACCTTGATAGTTTTGTGGTAGTATTCATAGATGATATTTTGGTATACTCCAAGACTAGATAGGAATAGGCAGAACACTTGAGGATAGTGCTGCATACCCTTAGGGACCGACAACTGTATGCTAAGTTGTCAAAGTGTGAGTTTTGGTTAGAGAAAGTTAGTTTCCTAGGGCATGTGATATCTCAAGGGGGTATAGTTGTGGATCCCTCTAAGATAGAAGTCGTTCTTGAGTGGGAGAGTCCTAAATCTGTTTTTGAGATTAGGAGTTTTCTGGGCTTAGCAGGATACAACCGGAGATTCATAGAAGGTTTCTCCAAGTTAGCTTTACTTTTGATTAAACTGACTCGTAAGGGTCAAGCTTTTGTGTGGGATGCCTGTCGCAACCTACCCTTCGGCGGGAGGATGACGCGGGGCTTGGGGGTGCATCTTCCAAGAAAGGAAAATGCACGGAGTCGCCACCAACGTTTATTCGAGGAAAATGTCGGAAAAACCAGAAAAGGTGTGGTCTACGAACTTTGAGTGTTAAAGGTTCGGGAGTTGTATTTACGCACGGGGAAGGTATTAGCACCCCACGCGCCCGTCACAAAGGACGGTAGCCTTTAATCAAGTGTGCAATATCATGTCTTCGATTTGTTTTATTTTCCCTTTTTTACGTTTTTATGTATTTTTGTGCCTTTTGTATTTTTTATCTTTTTGTGGTCGACAAGGGTGTTTCCCTTGCTCCTACGTATTCCTCAATTGTGATAAGGAAATCAGACCTACGTAGTTCTTTGAGAACTGAACGTTGGTTAAGTTGTTTTTATCTTTTTTGCAAGATATATTTTAACTGAATAAAAGGTCATTTAAGGTGTTTGGACCATTAAACGATCTTTTGACTCTTTTGAAAGGAGAGAAAACATTAAAGCGTTGGACCATTAATGATCTCTTGGTTTTTTGAAAGAAGAGAAACGTTAAGGCGTTGGACCGTTAACGATCTCTTGGGGTGGTCGACAAAAGCGGGGCTTTTGCTCCTACGTATCCTCAATTGCGATGAGGAAATCAAACCTACGTAGTTCTTGCAAAAGCGGTAAAGCTATGTGTTGATTTTATGCTTTTGAATGGTCCATGTTAACCGATAAAAGCAAAGAGGACCGTTTAAGGCATTGGACCTTAAAATGGTTTTTAGTGATTTTTGCGGACAAAGTTTGATTTGTGAGTTGATTTTAGCCTTAGTTTCACTTTGGTTATTAGCAATTAGTCCAAGGAAACTTCCAAAGAAAAACGTCCGATTGATTTTTTTTATTATTTTATTCAAAGATATTTTTATTATTTTATTATTATTTTTCAAGATATTTTGATTATTTTATTATTATTTTCCTTTTTTTGGTTTAACCGAAGTTACAACATGAAGGATTAGGTTAGATTTTGTTTTAACAGTGATTAAACGAGATTACAACACAAATGATCGGTTGAAATTCATTTTATCATTTATTAGGTGAGAAAACGACTTAAATAAACGGTTAAAGATCGTTATAAATAGAAGAAAAGAAAACCGAAAGTGAACAAAATAAAGATGAAAGCTAACAAAACAAGAAATGAATTGAATGTCTCGGATTCGGAAACTTACCCGTTGAAGAACGAAGAACGAACGAAGAACGGTGAAGAACGACGGAAAACCTTCACGGATTTGCATACGAAAACGTCTCGGAAGCATTACGGAAGCACCTCGGCTTGGATTTTCTTCGCGGAAACAATTTTTTTCTCCCAAAACAGCTGAAATGCATAGCCAGGGGGATGAGGGATCTTTGGAACAACCCCTTTTCGCCTATTTATAGGAAAAAGGGGGAGGAGGTTGCCGCCCAGCTCGCCCAGGCGAGCTCATTCTTCCAGAGGCAACCCTGCTTCGAAAATATTCGGGAAGGCCCAAATTCGAAATTTTATAAAATTGCTATTTGCACTCCCCTTTTGATAAGTTTATCCCCCTTCTTTCGTAATTTTACGGAAAAGTTACAGAAGCTTTACGGAAGCATATAGGACTTGACTTTCTTACTTTTTTCTCTTCCTTCTCACCCACATTAAGTGAAATATGTTTATTTAGGGTTTTAGGAACTTTATGGAAGCATTACGGAAGCTTTAAGCAAGCATATAGGACTTCATTTCCCTCTTTTTCCTTTTCTTTTTCACCAATATTAAGTTAAACAGGCTTACTTAAAGTTTTAGGAATTTTACGAAAGCATTACGAAAGCCTCGGAAGCTCCGAAAACCATTTTCCAACAAAACGTGGAGGATCTTGATAAGTTCACCTCCCCCTTTGCTAAATGCACTCCTTCTTACTTACACCCCCCCATTTTTCTAAATACACTCCCGTTTTCGTGTTTTTTTACCGGTTTCTTCCCGAAACGTTACGGAATTTTATGGATTATGTAACGACACCCATTTCCTTTCGGGAATGTTGCAAAACTTTACGAATTACGCAACAAGGCTCTTCTTGACTTCTGAAATGTTGCGGAACTTTACGGATTGTGCAACAATGCTTCTTTTTTACTTCCGAAATGTCGCAAAACTTTGCGGATTACCTAACGGTGGATGTTAAGTTCCTCGAGGCGGTCAAGCGAAGGTTTTATGCCATCAAATAATGGTCCCCAGACGAAATTAGGGTATGACAGTTTCCCCTCCTTACTTATCTTTTATTGGAGGTAAAAGCGAAGTACAGATAAGACATTAATTTCGTTCGAGCGAAACATCATTTGGCCGGTCAATATCCCCACCAGCGGAACCTGTCATTCAGAAAGAAAAGAAGAGGCATCAGAAGCGTCAACAAACTTCAGTGACTTGAAAGCGACAAAGTTGGACAACAAAAGGTGTAGAAGACGATGTTAGTCTCCGCGCGTCAACGGGCTCGTTTGCCCCTGGTTGACGAAAGGTGCAGATAACCATAAGGTAACCCCGCATGTCACCTGACTTCACGGGTCAGGACGACAAAAGGTGCAGAAGAAGATGTAAGTCTCTGCGCGTCAACGCTCGTTTGCACCTAGTTGACGAAAGGTGCGGGTAACCATAAGGTAACCCAGCATGTCACCTGACTTCACGGGTCACGACGACAAAAGGTGCAGAAGACGATGTTAGTCTCCGAGCGTCAATTGCTCGTTTGCCCCTGGTTGACGAAAGGTGCGGGTAACCATAAGGTAACCCCACATGTCACTTGACTTCACGGGTCAAGACGACAAAAGGTGCAGAAGACGATGTTAATCTCCGCGCATCAATGGGCTCGTTTGCCCCTGGTTGACAAAAGGTGCGGGTAACCATAAGGTAACCACGTATGTCACCATACTTCACGGATCAGCACAACAAAAAGTGCAGAAGACGATGTTAGTCTCTGTGCTTCAACCGGCTCGTTTTCCCCTAGTTGACGAAAGGCGCGGGTAACCATAATGTAACCCCGCATGTCACCTGACTTCACGGGTCAGAATGACAAAAGGTGCAGAAGACGATGTTAGTCTCTGTGCGTGATGCAAGCTCCATTGGAGCTTGTAGGCCTAGGATCTTCTTCATCAATGGATTCCTTTGCTTCTTGGAAGATGAATGGCAGCGGAATGGAGAAAGGGAGAGAGAGAGGAGACGCCACTTCAAGGAGAAGATGAGTCTAGAAGAAGCTCACCACCATAGGAGGCCATGGATAAGAGCTTGGAGGAAGAATGAGATGAATGAAGGGAGAGGGAGAGAAGAGCACGAAATTTTGTGCTCTAAATGAGCTTTGAAATCTGAAGTTTAATATTCAAATCATCAAAGTTCAAAAAAATGCACACACATGACCTCTATTTATAGCCTAAGTGTCACACAAAATTGGAGGGAAATTCAAATTTCACTTGAATTTGAAATTGAATTTGTGGAGCCAAACTTTGGAGCCAAAATTTCACTAATTATGATTAGTGAATTTTAGTTATGGTTCAGCCCACTAATCCAAGATCAATTCCAAGATTCTCCACTAAGTGTGCTTAGGTGTCATGAGGCATGAAAAGCATGAAGGACATGCACAAAGTGTGACTATATGATGTGGCAATGGGGTGTAGTAAGCAAATGCTCACCTCCCCCCTCTAAAATTTAATTGGATTGGGCTTCTACCAATTCAATTAAATTTATTTCCAACCACACACATCAAATATCCACTTAGTGCATGTGAAATTACAAAACTACCCCTAATACAAAAACTAGTCTAGGTGCCCTAAAATACAAGGGCTGAAAAATCCTATATTTCTAGGGTACCCTACCTACATTATGGAGCCCTAAATACAAGGCCCAAAAATAATGAAACCTTAATCTAATATTTACAAAGATAAGTGGGCTCGTACTTAGCCCATGGGCCCGAAATCTACCCTAAGGCTCATAAGAACCCTAGGGCCTTCTCTTGCATCTCTGGCCCAATCTACTTGGAGTTTTCTATCCAATGCCCTTGTGGGGTAGGACTGCATCAGTGCGTCAACGGGCTCGTTTTCCCTTAGTTGACGAAAGGTGCAGGTAACCATAATGTAACCCCGAATGTCACCTGACTTCACGGGTCAGCACGACAAAAAGTACAGAAGACGATGTTAGTCTCCGTGCGTCAACGGGCTCGTTTTCCCCTAGTTGACGAAAGGTGCCGGTAACCATAATGTAACCCCGCATGTCACCTGACTTCACGGGTCAGAACGACAAAAGGTGCAGAAGACGATGTTAGTCTCCGCGCGACAATGGACTCCTTTGCCCCTGGTTGACGAAAGGTGCGGGTAACCATAAGGTAACCACGTACGTCACCATACTTCACGGGTCAGCACGAAAAATAGTGCAAAAGACGATGTCAGTCTTTGCGCGTCAACGGGCTCGTTTTCCCCTGGTTGACGAAAGGTGCGGGTAACCATAGTGTAACCCTGCATATCACCTGACTTCACGGGTCAGGACGACAGAAGGTGTAGAAGACGATATTAGTCTCCGTGCGTCAACGGGCTAGTTTGCCCCTGGTTGACGAAAGGTACGGGTAACCATAAGGTAACCCCGCATGTCACTTGACTTCACGAGTCAAGACGACAGAAGGTGCAGAAGACGATGTTAGTCTCCGGGTATCAACGGGCTCGTTTGCCCCTGGTTGACAAACGGTACGGGTAACCATAAGGTAACCCCGCATGTCACTTGACTTCACGGGTCAAGACGACAAAAGGTGCAGAAGACGATGTTAATATCCGCGCATCAGCGGGCTCGTTTTTCGCTGGTTCACGAAAGATGCGGATAACCATAACGTAACTCCACATGTCACCTGACTTCACGGGTCAGGTCGACAAAAGGTGCAGAAGACGATGTTAGTCTTCGCGCGTCAACGGGCTCGTTTTCCCCTTGTTTACGAAAGGTGCGGGTAACCATAAGGTAATCCCGCATGTCACCTGACTTCACGGGTGAGGACGACAAAAGGTGGATGTTAGTCTCCGCGCGTCAACGGGCTCGTTTGCCTTTGGTTGACGAAAGGTGCGGATAACCATAAGGTAACCCCGCATGTCACCTGACTTCACGGGTCAGGACGACAAATGGTGCAGAAGAGGATGTAAGTCTTTGCGCGTCAACGCTCGTATACCCTAGTTGACGAAAGGTGCGGGTAACCATACGGTAACCCCGCATGTCACCTGACTTCACGGATCAGGACGACAAAAGGTGCAGAAGACGATGTTAGTCTTCGAGCGTCAACGGGCTCGTTTTCCCCTTGTTGACGAAAGGTGCAGGTAACCATATGGTAACTCCGCATGTCACTTGACTTCACGGGTCAGGACGACAAAAGGTGCAGAAGACAATGTTAGTCTTTGTGCGTCAATGGGCTTGTTTGCCCCTGGTTGACGAAAGGTGCGGGTAACCATACGGTAACCCTGCATGTCAGCTGACTTCACGGGTCAGGACGAAAAAAGGTGCAGAAGATGATGTTAGTCTCCGGGCATCATTTGGCTCGTTTGCCCATGGTTGACGAACGGTGTGGGTAACCATAAGGTAAACCCGTATGTCACCTGACTTCACGTGATAGGACGACGAAAGGTGCAGAAGACGATGTTAGTCTCCTTGTGTGAACGGGTTCATTTGCCCCTGGTTGACGAAAGGTGCGAGTAACCATAAAGTAACCCCTCATGTCACCTGACTTCACGGGTCAGGACGACAAAAGGTGCAGAAGACGATGTTAGTCTCCGCGCATAGACAGGCTCGTTTGCCCCTGGTTGACGAAAGGTGCGGGTAACCATAAGGTAATCCGGCATGTCACATGACTTCACGGGTTAGGACGACAAAAGGTGGATGTTAGTCTTCGCGCGTCAACGGGCTCGTTTGCCCTTGGTTGACGAAAGGTGCGGATAACCATAAGGTAACCCCGCATGTCACGTGACGTCACGGGTCAGGACGACAAAAGGTGTAGAAGAAGATGTAAGTCTCTGCGCGTCAACGCTCGTTTACCCCTAGTTGACGAAAGGTGCAGGTAACCATAAGAAAACCCTGCATGTCACCTGACTTCAAGGGTCAGGACGACAAAAGGTGCAGAAGACAATGTTAGTCTTCGCGCGTCAACGGGCTTGTTTTCCGCTGGTTCACGAAAGGTGCGGATAACCATAAGGTAACTCCGCATGTCACCTGACTTCATGGTCAGGACGACAAAAGGTGCAGAAGATGATGTTAGTCTCCGTGCGTCAACGGGCTCGTTTGCCCCTGGTTCACGAAAGGTGCGGATAACCATAAGGTAACTCCGCATGTCACCTAACTTCACGGGTCAGCACGACAAAAGGTGCAAAAGACGATGTTAGTCTCCTCGCATCAACGGGCTCGTTTTCCCCTTGTTTACGAAAGGTCCGGGTAACCATAATGAAATCCCGCATGTCACCTGACTTCACGGGTCAGGACGACAAAAGGTGCAGAAGACGATGTTAGTCTCCAGGCCTCAATGGGCTCCTTTGCCCCTCGTTGACGAAAGGTGCGGGTAACCATAACGTAACCCCGCATGTCACTTGGCTTCACGGGTCAAGATGGCAAAACCTGCAGAAGACGATGTTAGTCTTCGCCCGTCAATGGGCTCGTTTTCCCCTGGTTGACGAAAGGTGCGGGTAACCATAAGGTAACCCCGCATGTCAGGTGACTTCACGGGTCAGGACGACAAAAGCTGCAGAAGACGATGTTATTCTTCGCCCGTCAATGGGCTCGTTTTCCCCTGGTTGACGAAAGGTGCGGGTAACCATAAGGTAACCCCGCATGTCACCTGACTTCACGGGTCAGGACGACAAATGGTGCAGAAGCGGATGTAAGTCTCTGCGCGTCAATGCTAGTTTGCCCCTAGTTGACGAAAGGTGCGGGTAACCATAAGGTAACCCCGCATGTCACCTGACTTCACGGGTCAGGACGACAAAAGGTGCAGAAGACGATGTTAGTCTTCGAGCGTCAACGGGCTCGTTTTCCCCTTGTTGACAAAAGGTGCGGGTAACCATAAGGTAACTCTGCATGTCAGCTGACCTCACGGGTCAGGACGACAAAAGGTTCAGAAGACGTTGTTAGTCTCCGGGCATGATTTGGCTCGTTTGCCCATGGTTGACGAACGGAGTGGGTAACCAAAAGGTAACCCCGTATGTCACCTGACTTCACGGGTCAGGACGACAAAAGGTGCAGAAGACGATGTTAGTCTCCTTGCGTCAATGGGTTCATTTGCCCCTGGTTGACGAAAGGTGCGAGTAACCATAAATTAACCCCGCATGTCACCTGAGTTCACAGGTCAGGACGACAAAAGGTGCAGATGACGATGTTAGTCTTCGAGCATCAACGAGCTCGTTTTCCCCTAGTTGACGAAAGGTACGGGTAACCATAATGTAACCCCGCATGTCACCTGACTTCATGGTCAGGACGATAAAAGGTGCAGAAGACGATGTCAGTCTCCGCACGTCAAGGGACTCGATTGCCCCTGGTTGACAAAAGGTGAGGGTAAACATAGGGTAACCCCGCATGTCACTTGACTTCACGGGTTAGGACGACGAAAGGTGAAGAAGACGATGTTAGTCTCCTCGCATCAACGGGCTCGTTTGCCCCTGGTTAACGAAAGGTGCGGGTAACCATAAGGTAATCTCGCATGTCACCTGACTTCAGGGGTTAGCACGACAAAAGGTGGATGTTAGTCTCCGGGCGTCAACGGGCTCGTTTGCCCTTGGTTGATGAAAGGTGCGGATAACCATAAGGTAACCCCGCATGTCACCTGACTTCACGGGTCAGCTCGACAAAAGGTGCAGAAGACGATGTTAGTCTTCGTGCATCAACGGGCTCGTTTTCCCCTTGTTTACGAAAGGTGCGGGTAACCATAATGAAATCCCGCATGTCACCTAACTTCACGGGTCAGGACGACAAAATTTGCAGAAGACGATGTTAGTCTCCGGGCCTCAATGGGCTCCTTTGCCCCTCGTTGACGAACGGTGCGGGTAACCATAACGTAACCCTGCATGTCACTTGACTTCACGGGTCAAGATGACCAAAGCTGCAGAAGACGATGTTAGTCTTCGCCCGTCAATGGGCTCGTTTTCCCCTGGTTGACGAAAGGTGCGGGTAACCATAAGGTAACCCCGCATGTCAGGTGACTTCACGAGTCAGGACGACAAAAGGTGCAGAAGACGATGTTATTCTTCGCCCGTCAACGGGCTCGTTTTCCCCTGGTTGACGAAAGGTGCGGGTAACCATAAGGTAACCCCGCATGTCACCTGACTTCACGGGTCAGGACGACAAACGGTGGAGAAGAAGATGTAAGTCTCTGCGCATCAACGCTCGTTTTCCCCTAGTTCACGAAAGGTGCAGGTAACCATACGGTAACCCCGCATGTCACCTGACTTCACGGGTCAGGACGACAAAAGGTGCAGAAGACGATGTTAATCTCCTTGCGTCAACGGGTTCGTTTGCCCCTGGTTGACGAAAGATGCGAGTAACCATAAAGTCACCCCGCATGTCACCTGACTTCACGGGTCAGGACGACAAAAGGTGCAGAAGACAATGTTAGTCTTCGAGCATCAACGGGCTCGTTTTCCCCTGGTTGACGAAAGGTGCGGGTAACCATAATGTAACCCTGCATGTCACCTGACTTGACGGGTCAGGACGACAAAAGGTGCAGAAGACGATCTCAGTCTCCGAGCATCAACGGACTCGTTTGCCCCTGGTTGACAAAAGGTGAGGGTAAACACAGGGAAACCCCGCATGTCACTTGACTTCACGGGTCAGGACGACAAAAGGTGAAGATGACGATGTTGGTCTCCACGCGTCAACGAGCTCGTTTCCCCTGGTTGACGATAGGTGCGGGTAACCATAAGGTAACCCCGCATGTCACCTGACTTCACGGGTCAGGACGACAAATGGTGCAGAGGAAGATGTAAGTCTCAGCGCGTCAACGCTCGTTTGCCCCTAGTTGACGAAAGGTGCGAGTAACCATAAAATAACCCCGCATGTCACCTGACTTCACGGGTCAGGACGACAAAAGGTACAGAAGACGATGTTAGTCTTCGAGCATCAAAGGGCTCGTTTTCCCCTGGTTGACGAAAGGTGCGGGTAACCATAATGTAACCCCGCATGTCACCTGACTTGACGGGTCAGGACGACAAAAGTTGCAGAAGACGATGTCAGTCTCCGCGCGTCAACGCACTCGTTAGCCCCTGTTTGACAAAAGGTGAGGGTAAACATAGGGTAACCCCGCATGTCACTTGACTTCACGGGTCAGGACGACAAAAGGTGAAGAAGACGATGTTGGTCTCCACGCCTCAACGGGCTCGTTTCCCCTGGTTGACGATAGGTGCGGGTAACCATAAGGTAACCCCGCATGTCACCTGACTTCACGGGTCAGGACGACAAAAGGTGTAGAAGACAATGTTAGTCTCCGCGCGTCAACGGGCTCAGTTGCCTTTGGTTGACGAAAGGTGCAGATAACCAAGAGGTAACCCTGGATGTGACCTGACTTCACGGGTCAGGACGACAAAAGGTGCAGAAGACGATGTTAGTCTTCGCGCGTCAACGGGCTCGTTTTCCCCTGGTTGAAGAAAGGTGCGGGTAACCATAATGTTACCCCGCATGTCACCTGACTTCATGGTCAGGACGAATAAAGGTGCAGAAGACGATGTTAGTCTCTGCGCGTCAACGGGCTCGTTTGCCCCTGGTTGACGAAAGGTGCGGATAACCATAAGGTAACTCCGCATGTCACCTGACTTCACGGGTCAGGACGACAAAAGGTGCAGAAGATGATGTTAATCTCCTCGCATCAACGGGCTCGTTTGCCCTGGTTGACGAAAGGTTCGAGTATCCATAAGGTAACCATGTATGTCACCATACTTCACGGGTTAGCACGACAAAAGGTGCAGAAGATGATGTTAGTCTCCTCGCATCAACGGGCTCGTTTACCCCTGGTTGATGAAAGGTGCGGGTAACCATAAGGTATCCCGCATGTCACCTGACTTCACGGGTTAGGACGACAAAAGGTGGATGTTAGTCTCCGCGCGTCAACGGGCTCGTTTGCCCTTGGTTGACGAAAGGTGCGGATAACCATAAGGTAACCCCGCTTGTGACGTGACGTCACGGGTCAGGACGACAAAAGGTGTAGAAGAAGATGTTCGTCTTCGCGCGTCAACGGGCACATTTTCCCCTTGTTTACGAAAGGTGCGGGTAACCATAATGTAATCCCGCATGTCACCTGACTTCACGGGTCAAGATGACAAAAGGTGCGGAAGACGATGTTAGTCTCTGGGCCTCAATGGGCTCCTTTGCCCCTGGTTGACGAAAGGTGCGGGTAACCATAACGTAACCCCGCATGTCACTTGACTTCACGGGTCAAGACGAAAAAAGGTGCAGAAGACGATGTTAGTCTCCGCGCATCAACGGGCTCGTTTGCCCCTGGTCGACGAAAGGTGCGGGTAACCATAAGGTAACCCCGCATGTCAGGTGACTTCACGGGTCAGGACGATAAAAGGTGCAAAAGATGATGTTAGTCTTCGGGCATCATTTGGCTCGTTTGCCCATGGTTGACGAACGGTGTGGGTAACAATAAGGTAACCCCGTATGTCCCATGACTTCATGGGTCAGGACGACAAAAGGTGCAGAAGACGATGTTAGTCTCCGGGCATCATTTGGCTCGTTTGCCCATGGTTGACGACCGGTGTGGGTAACTATAAGGTAACCTCGTATGTCACCAGACTTCACGGGTCAGGACGACAAAAGGTGCAGAAGACGATGTTAGTCTCCTTGGGTCAACGGGTTCATTTGCCCCTGGTTGACGAAAGGTGCGAGTAACCATAGAGTAACCCCTCATGTCACCTGATTTCACGGGTCAGGACGACAAAAGATGCAGAAGACGATGTCAGTCTTCGAGCATCGACGGGCTCGTTTTCCCCTGGTTGACGAAAGGTGCGGGTAACCATAATGTAACCCCGCATGTCACCTGACTTGACGGGTCAGGAAGACAAAAGGTGCAGAAGACGATACAAGTCTTCGCGCGTCAACGGGCTCGTTTTCCCCTGGTTGACAAAAGGTGCGGATAACCATAACGTAACCCCGCATGTCACCTGACTTCACTTGTCAGGACGACAAAAGGTTGCAGAAGACGATGTTAGTCTCCTTGCGTCAACGGGCTCGTTTGCCCCTGGTTGACGAAAGGTGCGGATAACCATAAAGTAACCCCGCATGTCACCTGACTTCACTTGTCAGGACGACAAAAGGTTGCAGAAGACGATGTTAGTCTCCGCGCGTCAACGCTCGTTTTCCCGTAGTTGACGAAAGGTGAGGGAAACCATAAGGTAACCCTGCATGTCACCTGACTTGACGGGTCAGGATGACAAAAGGTGCAGAAAACGATGTTCGTCTTCGAGCTTCAACGGGCTCGTTTTCCCCTGGTTGACGAAAGGTGTGGGTAACCATAATGTAACCCCGCATGTCACCTAACTTCACGGGTCAGGACGACAAAAGGTGCAGAAGACGATGTTAGTGTTCGAGCGTCAATGGGCTCGTTTTCCCCTTGTTGACGAATGGTGCGGGTAACCATATGGTAACCCCGCATGTCACTTGACTTCACGGGTCAGGACGACAAAAGGTGCAGAAGACGATGTTAGTCTCCGGGCGTCAATGGGCTCGTTTGCCCCTGGTTGACAAAAGGTGGAGGTAACCATATGGTAACCCCGCATATCACTTGACTTCACGGGTCAGGACGACAAAAGGTGCAGAAGACAATGTTAGTCTTCGTGCATCAATGGGCTTGTTTGCCTCTGGTTGACAAAAGGTGCGGGTAACCATAAGGTAACCCTGCATGTCAGCTGACTTCACGGGTCAGGACGACAAAAGGTGCAGAAGATGATGTTAGTCTCCGGGCATCATTTGGCTCGTTTGCCCATGGTTGACGACCGGTGTGGGTAACTATAAGGTAACCTCGTATGTCACCAGACTTCACGGGTCAGGACGACAAAAGGTGCAGAAGACGATGTTAGTCTCCTTGGGTCAACGGGTTCATTTGCCCCTGGTTGACGAAAGGTGCGAGTAACCATAGAGTAACCCCTCATGTCACCTGATTTCACGGGTCAGGACGACAAAAGGTGCAGAAGACGATGTCAGTCTTCGAGCATCGACGGGCTCGTTTTCCCCTGGTTGACGAAAGGTGCGGGTAACCATAATGTAACCCCGCATGTCACCTGACTTGACGGGTCAGGAAGACAAAAGGTGCAGAAGACGATACAAGTCTTCGCGCGTCAACGGGCTCGTTTTCCCCTGGTTGACAAAAGGTGCGGATAACCATAACGTAATCCCGCATGTCACCTGACTTCACGGGTCAGGACGTCAAAAGGAGCAGAAGAAGATGTAAGTCTCTGCGCGTCAACGCTCGTTTGCCCCTAGTTGACGAAAGGTGCGGGTAACCATAAGCTAACCCCGCATGTCACCTAACTTCACGGGTCAGGACAACAAAAGCTGAAGAAGACGATGTTGGTCTCCACGCATCAACGGGCTCGTTTCCCCTGGTTGACAAAAGGTGCGGATAACCATAAGGTAACCCCGCATTTCACCTGACTTCACGGGTTAGGACGTCAAAAGGAGCAGAAGAAGATTTAAGTCTCTGCGCGTCAACGCTCGTTTGCCCCTAGTTGACGAAAGGTGCTGGTAACCATAAGCTAACCCCGCATGTCACCAGACTTCACGGGTCAGGACGACAAAAGGAGCAGAAGACGATGTTAGTCTTCGAGCGTCAACGGGCTCGTTTTCCCCTTGTTGACGAAAGGTGCGGGTAACCATATGGTAACCCCGCATGTCACTTGACTTCACGGGTCAAGACGACAAAAGGTGCAGAAGACAATGTTAGTCTCTGCGCATCAACGGGCTCGTTTTCCCCTGGTTGACGAAAGGTATGGGTAGCCATAAGCTAACCCCGCATATCAGCTGACTTCACGGGTCAGGACGAAAAAAGGTGCAGAAGACGATGTTAGTCTACGCTTGTCAACGCTCGTTTTCTTGTAGTTGACGAAAGGTGAGGGAAACCATAAGGTAACCCCGCATGTCACCTGACTTGACGGGTCAGGATGACAAACGGTGCAGAAAACGATGTTCGTCTTCGAGCGTCATCGGGCTCGTTTTCCCCTGGTTGACGAAAGGTGCGGGTAACCATAATGTAACCCCGCATGTCACCTGACTTCACGGGTCAGGGCGACAGAAGGTGCAGAAGACAATGTTAGTCTTCGAGCATCAACGGGCTCATTTTCCCCTTGTTGACGAAAGGTGCGGGTTACCATAATTTAACCCCGCATGTCACCTGACTTCACAGGTCAGGACGACAAAAGGTGCAGAAGACGATGTTAGTCTCCGCGCATCAACGGGCTCGTTTGCCCCTGGTTGACGAAAGGTCTGGGTAACCATAAGCTAACCCCGCATATCAGCTGACTTCACAAGTCAGGACAACAAAAGGTGCAGAAGACGATGCCAGTCTTCGAGCATCGACGGGCTCGTTTTCCCCTGGTTGACGAAAGGTGCGGGTAACCATAATGTAACCCCGCATGTCACCTGACTTGACGGGTCAGGACAACAAAAGCAAGACGATGTTGGTCTCGACGCGTCAACGGGCTCGTTTCCCCTGGTTGACAAAAGGTGCTGGTAACCATAAGCTAACCCCGCATGTCACCTGACTTCACGGGTCAGGACGACAAAAGGTGCAGAAGACGATGTTAGTCTTCGAGTGTCAATGGGCTCGTTTTCCCCTTATTGACAAAAGGTTGCAGAAGACGATGTTAGTCTACGCTTGTCAACGCTCGTTTTCTTGTAGTTGACGAAAGGTGAGGGAAACCATAAGGTAACCCCGCATGTCACCTGACTTGACGGGTCAGGATGACAAACGGTGCAGAAAAAAATGTTCGTCTTCGAGCGTCAATGGGCTCGTTATCCCCTGGTTGACGAAAGGTGCGGGTAACCATAATGTAACCCCGCATGTCACCTGACTTCACGGGTCAGGACGACAAAAGGTGCAGAAGACAATGTTAGTCTTCGAGCGTCAACGGGCTCATTTTCCCCTTGTTGACGAAAGGTGCGGGTAAACATAATTTAACCCCGCATGTCACCTGACTTCACAGGTCAGGACGACAAAAGGTGCAGAAGACGATGTTTGTCTCCGGGCGTCAATGGGCTCGTTTCCCCTGGTTGACGAAAGGTGCGAGTAACCATATGGTAACCCCGCATCTCACTTGACTTCACGGGTCAGGACGACAAAAGGTGTAGAGGACGATGTTAGTCTTTGAGCGTCAACGAGCTCGTTTTCCGCTGGTTGATGAAGGGTGCGGGTAACCATAATGTAACCCCGCATGTCACCTGACTTCACGGGTCAGGACGACAAAAGGTGCAGAAGACGCTGTTAGTATCCGGGCGTCAATGGGCTCGTTTGCCCCTGATTGACGAAAGGTGGGGGTAACCATAAGGTAACCCCGCATGTCACTTGACTTAACAGGTCAAGACGACAAAAGGTGTAGAAGAGGATGTTAGTCTTCGCGCATCAGCGGGTTCGTTTGCCCCTGGTTTACGAAAGGTGCGGGTAACCATAAGGTAACCCCGCATGTCAGGTGACTTCACGGGTCAGGACGACAAAAGGTGTAGAAGATGATGTTAGTCTCTGGGCATCATTTAACTCATTTGCCCATGGTTGGCGAACAGTGTGGGTAACCATAAGGTAACCCCGTATGTCCCCTGACTTCATGGGTCAGGACGAAAAAAGGTGTAGAAGACTATGTTAGTCTCCTTGCGTCAACGGGCTCGTTTGCCCCTGGTTGACGAAAGGTGCCAGTAACCATAAAGTAACCCCGCATGTCACCTGACTTCACGAGTTAGGACGACAAAAGGTGGATGTTAGTCTCCGCGCGTCATCGGGCTCGTTTTCCCTTGGTTGACGAAAGGTGCGGATAACCATAAGGTAACCCTGCATGTCACCTGACTTCACGGGTCAGGACGACAAAAGGTGCAGAAGACGATGTTAGTCTTCGCGCGTCAACGGGCTCGTTTTCCCCTGGTTGACGAAAGGTGCGGGTAACCATAATGTAACCCCGCATGTCACCTGACTTCATGGTCAGGATGACAAAAGGTGCAGAAGACGGTGTTAGTCTCCGCGCGTCAACGAGCTCGTTTGCCCCTGGTTGACGAAAGGTGCGGATAACCATAAGGTAACTCCGCATGTCACCTGACTTCACGGGTCAGGACGACAAAAGGTGCAGAAGACGATGTTAATCTTCGCGCATCAACGAGCTCGTTTGCCCTGGTTGACGAAAGGTTCGGGTATCCATAAGGTAACCATGTATGTCACCATACTTCAAGGGTCAGCACGACAAAAGGTGCAGAAGACGATGTTAGTCTCCTCGCATCAACGGGCTCGTTTGCCCCTGGTTGACGAAAGGTGCGGGTAACCATAAGGTCATCCCGCATGTCACCTGACTTCACGGGTTAGGACGACAAAAGGTGGATGTTAGTCTCCGCGCGTCAAAGGGCTCGTTTGCCCTTGGTTGACGAATGGTGCGGATAACCATAAGGTAACCCCGCATGTCACCTGACTTCACGGGTCAGGACAACAAAAGGTGCAGAAGAAGATGTAAGTCTCTGCGCGTCAACGCTCGTTTGCCCCTAGTTGATGAAAGGTGCTGGTAACCATAAGCTAACCCCGCATGTCACCTGACTTCACGGGTCAGGACGACAAAAGGTGCAGAAGACGATGTTAGTCTTCGAGCGTCAATGGGCTCGTTTTCTCCTTGTTGGCGAAAGGTGCGGGTAACCATATGGTAACCCCGCATGTCACTTGACTTCACGGGTCAGGACGACAAAAGGTGCAGAAGATGATGTTAGTCTCCGCGCGTTATCGGGCTCGTTTGCCCCTGGTTGACGAAAGGTGCGGATAACCATAAAGTAACCCCGCATGTCACCTGACTTCACGGGTCAGGACGACAAAAGGTGCAGAATACGATGTAAGTCTCCGCTCATCAGCGGGCTCGTTTGCCCCTGGTTGACTTAAGGTGCGGGTAACCATAAGGTAACCCCGCATGTGAGCTGACTTCACGGGTCAGGACGAAAAAAGGTGTAGAAGATGATGTTAGTCTCCGGGCATCATTTGGCTCGTTTGCCCATGGTTGACGAACGGTGTGGGTAACCATAAGGTAACCCCGTATGTCACCCGACTTCACGGGTCAGGACTACAAAAGCTGCAGAAGACGATGTTAGTCTCCTTGTGTCAACGGCCTCGTTTGCACCTGGTTGACGAAAGGTGCGAGTAACCGTAAAGTAACCCCGCATTTCACCTGACTTCACGAGTTAGGACGACAAAAGGTGGATGTTAGTCTCCGCGCGTCAACGGGCTCGTTTTCCCTTGGTTGACGAAAGGTGCGGATAACCATAAGGTAACCCCGCATGTCACCTGACTTCACGGGTCAGGACAACAAAAGGTGCAGAAGAAGATGTAGGTCTCTGCGCGTCAACGCTCGTTTGCCCCTAGTTGACGAAAGGTGCGGGAAACCATAAGCTAACCCTGCATGTCACCCGACTTCACGGGTCAGGACGATAAAAGGTGCAGAAGACGATGTTAGTCTCCTTGCGTGAACGGGCTCGTTTGCCCCTGGATGACGAAAGGTGCGAGTAACCATAAAGTAACCCTGCATGTCACCTGACTTCACGGGTTCGGACGACAAAAGGTGCAGAAGAATATGTAAGTCTCTGCGCGTCAACGCTCGTTTGCCCCTAGTTGACGAAAGGTGCTGGTAACCATAAGCTAACCCTGCATGTCACCTGACTTCACGGGTCAAGACGACGAAAGGTGCAGTAGATGATGTTAGTCTTCGCGCGTCAACGGGCTCGTTTTCCCCTGGTGGACTAAAGGTACGGATAACCATAAGGTAACTCCGCATGTCACCTGACTTCACGGGTCAGGACGACAAAAGGTGCAGAAGACGATGTTAATCTCTGCGCATCAACGGGCTCGTTTGCCCTGGTTGACGAAAGGTTCGGGTATCCATAAGGTAACCACGTATGTCACCATACTTCAAGGGTCAGCACGACAAAAGGTGCAGAAGATGATGTTAGTCTCCGGGCATCATTTGGCTCGTTTGCCCATGGTTGACGAACGGTGTGGGAAACCATAAGGTAACCACGAATGTCACCATACTTCACGGGTCAGGAAGACAAAAGGTGCAGAAGACGATGTTAGTCTTTGCGCGTCAACGGGCTCGTTTTCCCCCGGTTGACGAAAGGTGTGGGTAACCATAAGATAACCCTGTATGTCACCCGACTTCACGGGTCAGGACGACAAAAGTTGCAGAAGACGATGTTAGTCTCCATGCGTCAACGGGCTCGTTTGCCCCTGGTTGACGAAAGGTTTGAGTAACCATAAAGTAACCCCGCATGTCACCTGACTTCACGGGTTAGGAAGACAAAAGGTGGAGAAGACGATGTTAGTCTCCTTGCGTCAACGGGCGTTTGCCCCTAGTTGACGAAAGTTGCGGGTAACCATAATGTAACCCCACATGTCACCTGACTTCATGGTCACGACGACAAAAGGTGCAGAAGACGATGATAGTCTCCGCGCGTCAACGGGCTCGTTTTCCCCTGGTTGACGAAAGGTGCGAGTAACCATAAAGTAACCCCGCATGTTACCTGACTTCACAAGTTAGGATGACAAAAGGTGGATGTTAGTCTCCGTGCGTCAACGGGCACGTTTTCCCTTGGTTGACGAAAGGTGCGGATAACCATAAGGTAACCCTGGATGTCACCTGACTTCACGGGTCAGGACGACAAAAGGTGCAGAAGACGATGTTAGTCTTTGCGCGTCAACGGGCTCGTTTTCCCCTGGTTGACGAAAGGTGCGGGTAACGATAATGTAACCCCACATGTTACCTGACTTCATGGTCAGGATGACAAAAGGTGCAGAAGACGATGTTAGTCTCCCCGCGTCAACGGGCTCGTTTGCCCCTGGTTTACGAAAGGGGCCGATAACCATAAGGTAACCCCGCATGTGAGCCGACTTCACGGGTCAGGACGACAAAAGGTGCAGAAGATGATGTTAGTCTCCGGGCATCATTTGGCACATTTGCCCATGGTTGACGAACGGTGTGGGTAACCATAAGGTAACCCCGTATGTCACCCGACTTCACGGGTCAGGACGACAAAAGGTGCAGAAGACGATGTTAGTCTCCTTGCGTCAACGGGCTCGTTTGCCCCTGGTTGGTGAAAGGTGCGAGTAACCATAAGGTAACCCCGCATGTCACCTGACTTCACGGGTTAGGACGACAAAAGGTGGATGTTAGTCTCCGCGCGACAACGGGCTCATTTGCCCTTGGTTCACGAAAGGTGCGGATAACCATAAGGTAACACCGCATGTCACCAGACTTCACGGGTCAGGACGACAAAAGATGCAGAAGAATATGTAAGTCTCTGCGCGTCAACGCTCGTTTGCCCCTAGTTGACGAAAGGTGCGGGTAATCATAAGCTAACCCTGCATGTCACCTGACTTCACGGGTCAGGACGACAAAAGGTGCAGTAGACGATGTTAGTCTTCGCACGTCAACGGGCTCGTTTTCCCCTGGTTGATGAAAGGTGCGGATAACCATAATGTAACCCCACATGTCACCTGACTTCATGGTCACGACGACAAAAGGTGCAGAAGACGATGTTAGTCTCCGCGCGTCAACGGGCTCGTTTGCCCCTGGTTAACGAAAGGTGCGGATAACCATAAGGTAACCCCGCATGTGAGCTGACTTCACAGGTCAGGACGACAAAAGGTGCAGAAGATGATGTTAGTCTCTGGGCATCATTTGGCTCGTTTGCCCATGGTTGATGAACGGTGTGGGTAACCATAAGGTAACCCTGTATGTCACCCCACTTCACGGGTCAGGACGACAAAAGTTGCAGAATACGATGTTAGTCTCCTTGCGTCAACGGGCTCGTTTACCCCTGGTTGACGAAAGGTTCGAGTTACCATAAAGTAACCCCGCATGTCACCTGACTTCACGGGTTAGGACGACAAAAGGTGGATGTTAGTCTCCGCGTGTCAACGGGCTCGTTTGCCCTTGGTTGACGAAAGGTGCGGATCACCATAAGGTAACCCAGCATGTCACCTGACTTCACGGGTCAGGACGACAAAAGGTGCAGAAGAATATGTAAGTCTCTGCGCGTCAACGCTCGTTTGCCCCTAGTTGACGAAAGGTGCGGGTAACCATAATGTAACCCCACATGTCACCTGACTTCATGGTCACGACGACAAAAGGTGTAGAAGACGATGTTAGTCTCCGCGCGTCAACGAGCTCGTTTGACCCTGGTTGACGAAAGGTGCGGATAACCATAAGGTAACTCCGCATGTCACCTGACTTCTCGGGTCAGGACGACAAAAGGTGCAGAAGACGATGTTAATCTCCTCGCATCAACGGGCTCGTTTGCCCTGGTTGACGAAAGGTTCGGGTATCCATAAGGTAACCACGTATGTCACCATACTTCAAGGGTCAGCACGACAAAAGGTGCAGAAGATGATGTTAGTCTCCGGGCATCATTTGGCTCGTTTGCCCATGGTTGACGAACGGTGTGGGTAACCATAAGGTAACCACGAATGTCACCATACTTCACGGGTCAGGAAGACAAAAGGTGCAGAAGACGATGTTAGTCTTTGCGCGTCAACGGGCTCGTTTTCCCCCGGTTGACGAAAGGTGTGGGTAACCATAAGGTAACCCTGTATGTCACCCGACTTCACGGGTCAGGACGACAAAAGTTGCAGAAGACGATGTTAGTCTCCATGCGTCAACGGGCTCGTTTGCCCCTGGTTGACGAAAGGTTTGAGTAACCATAAATTAACCCCGCATGTCACCTGACTTCACGGGTTAGGACGACAAAAGGTGGAGAAGACGATGTTAATCTCCTTGCGTCAACGGGCGTTTGCCCCTAGTTGACGAAAGGTGCGGGTAACCATAATGTAACCCCACATGTCACCTGACTTCATGGTCACGACGACAAAAGGTGCAGAAGACGATGTTAGTCTCCGCGCGTCAACGGGCTCGTTTGTCCCTGGTTGACGAAAGGTGCGAGTAACCATAAAGTAACCCCGCATGTTACCTGACTTCACAAGTTAGGATGACAAAAGGTGGATGTTAGTCTCCGTGCGTCAACGGGCGCGTTTTCCCTTGGTTGACGAAAGGTGCGGATAACCATAAGGTAACCCTGCATGTCACCTGACTTCACGGGTCAGGACGAGAAAAGGTGCAGAAGACGATGTAAGTCTTTGCGCGTCAACGGGCTCGTTTTCCCCTGGTTGACGAAAGGTGCGGGTAACGATAATGTAACCCCACATGTCACCTGACTTCATGGTCAGGATGACAAAAGGTGCAGAAGACGATGTTAGTCTCCCCGCGTCAACGGGCTCGTTTGCCCCTGGTTTACGAAAGGGGTCGATAACCATAAGGTAACCCCGCATGTGAGCCGACTTCACGGGTCAGGACGACAAAAGGTGCAGAAGATGATGTTAGTCTCCGGGCATCATTTGGCTCATTTGCCCATGGTTGACGAACGGTGTGGGTAACCATAAGGTAACCCCGTATGTCACCCGACTTCACGGGTCAGGACTACAAAAGGTGCAGAAGACGATGTTAGTCTCCCTGCGTCAACGGGCTCGTTTGTCCCTGGTTGGTGAAAGGTGCGAGTAACCATAAGGTAACCCCGCATGTCCCCTGACTTCACGGGTTAGGACGACAAAAGGTGGATGTTAGTCTCCGCGCGTCAACAAGCTCGTTTGCCCTTGGTTCACGAAAGGTGCGGATAACCATAAGGTAACACCGCATGTCACCTGACTTCACGGGTCAGGACGACAAAAGATGCAGAAGAATATGTAATTCTCTGCGCGTCAACGCTCGTTTGCCCCTAGTTGACGAAAGGTGCGGGTAATCATAAGCTAACCCTGCATGTCACCTGACTTCACGGGTCAGGACGACAAAAGGTGCAGTAGACGATGTTAGTCTTCGTGCGTCAACGGGCTCGTTTTCCCCTGGTTGATGAAAGGTGCGGATAACCATAATGTAACCCCACATGTCACCTGACTTCATGGTCACGACGACAAAAGGTGCAGAAGACGATGTTAGTCTCCGCGCGTCAACGGGCTCGTTTGCCCCTGGTTAACGAAAGGTGCGGATAACCATAAGGTAACCCCGCATGTGAGCTGACTTCACAGGTCAGGACGACAAAAGGTGCAGAAGATGATGTTAGTCTCTGGGCATCATTTGGCTCGTTTGCCCATGGTTGATGAACGGTGTGGGTAACCATAAGGTAACCCTGTATGTCACCCCACTTCACGGGTCAGGACGACAAAAGTTGCAGAAGACGATGTTAGTCTCCTTGCGTCAACGGGCTCGTTTGCCCCTGGTTGACGAAAGGTTCGAGTAACCATAAAGTAACCCCGCATGTCACCTGACTTCACGGGTTAGGACGACAAAATGTGGATGTTAGTCTCCGCGTGTCAACGGGCTCGTTTGCCCTTGGTTGACGAAAGGTGCGGATCACCATAAGGTAACCCAGCATGTCACCTGACTTCACGGGTCAGGACGACAAAAGGTGCAGAAGAATATGTAAGTCTCTGCGCGTCAACGCTCGTTTGCCCCTAGTTGACGAAAGGTGCGGGTAACCATAATGTAACCCCACATGTCACCTGACTTCATGGTCACGACGACAAAAGGTGCAGAAGACGATGTTAGTCTCCGCGCGTCAACGAGCTCATTTGCCCCTGGTTGACGAAAGGTGCGGATAACCATAAGGTAACTCCGCATGTCACCTGACTTCACGGGTCAGGACGACAAAAGGTGCAGAAGACGATGTTAATCTCCGCGCATCAACGGGCTCGTTTGCCCTGGTTGACGAAAGGTTCGGGTATCCATAAGGTAACCACGTATGTCGCCATACTTCAAGGGTCAACACGACAAAAGGTGCAGAAGACGATGTTAGTCTCCTCGCATCAACGGGCTCGTTTGCCCCTGGTTGACGAAAGGTGCCGATAACCGTAAGGTCATCCCGCACGTCACCTGACTTCACGAGTTAGGACGACAAAAGGTGGATGTTAGTCTCCGTGCGTCAACGGGCTCGTTTTCCCTTGGATGACGAAAGGTGCGGATAACCATAAGGTAACCCCGCATGTCACCTTACTTCACAGGTCAGGACGACAAAAGGTGGATGTTAGTCTCCGTGCGTCAACGGGCTCGTGTGCCCTTGGTTGACGAAAGGTGCGGATAACCATAAGGTAACCCCGCATGTCACCTGACTTCACGGGTCAGGACGACAAAAGGTGCAGAAGAAGATGTAAGTCTTCGCGCGTCAACGGACTCGTTTGCCCCTGGTTGACGAAAGGTGCGGGTAACCATAAGCATACCCCGCATGTCACCTGACTTCACGTGTCAGAACGACAAAAGCTGCAGAAGACGATGTTAGTCTTCGCGCGTCAACGGACTCGTTTTCCCCTTGTTTACGAAAGGTGCGGGTAAGCATAATGTAATCCCGCATGTCACCTGACTTCACAAGTCAGGACGACAAAAGGTGCAGAAGACGATGTTAGTCTCCCGGCCTCAATGGGCTCCTTTGCCCCGGGTTAACAAAAGGTGCGGGTAACCATAACGTAACCCCGCATGTCACTTGACTTCACGGGTCAAGACGACTAAAGGTGCAGAAGACGATGTTAGTCTTCGTGCATCAACGGGCTCGTTTGCCCCTGGTTGACGAAAGGTGCGGGTAACCATAAGGTAACCCCGCATGTCAGGTGACTTCACGAGTTAGGAGGACAAAAGGTGCAAAAGATGTTGTTAGTCTTCGGGCATGATTTGGCTCGTTTGCCCATGGTTGACGAACGGAATGGGTAACCATAAGGTAACCCCGTATGTCCCCTGACTTCATGGGTCAGGATGACAAAAGGTGCAGAAGACGATGTTAGTCTTCGAGCGTCTACTGGCTCGTTTACCCCTTGTTGACCAAAGGTGCGGGTAACCATAATGTAACCCCGCATGTCACCTGACTTCACGGGTCAGGACGACAAAAGGTGCAGAAGACGATGTTAGTCTCCGGGCGTCAATGGGCTCATTTGCCCCTGGTTGACGAAAGGTGCGGGTAACCATATGGTAACCCCGCATGTCACTTGAGTTCACGGGTCAGGACGACAAAAGGTGCAGAAGACAATGTTAGTCTTCGTGCGTCAATGGGCTTCAATGCCCCTGGTTGACGAAAGGTGCGGGTAACCATAAGGTAACCCCGCATGTCTCTTGACTTCACGGGTCAAGACGACTAAAGGTGTAGAAGACGATGTTAGTCTCAACGCATCAACCGGCTCGTTTGCCCTTGGTTGATGAAAGGTGCGAGTAACCATATAATAACCCTGCATGTCACCTGACTTCACGGGTCAGGTCGACAAAAGGTGCAGAAGACGATGTTAGTCTTCGAGCATCAACGGGCTCGTTTTCCCCTGGTTGACGAAAGGTGCAGAAGACAATGTCAGTATCCGCGCGTCAACGGACTCGTTTGCCCCTGGTTGACAAAAGGTGAGGGTAAACATAGGGTAACCCCTCATGTCACTTGACTTCACGGGTCAGGTCGACTAAAGGTGAAGAAGACGATGTTGGTCTCCACGCGTCAACGGGCTCGTTTCCCCTGGTTGACGATAGGTGCGGGTAACCATAAGGTAACCCTGTATGTCACCTGACTTCACAGGTCAGGACGACCAAAGGTGCAGAAGACGATCTTAGTCTCCGCGCGTCAACGGGCTGATATGCCCCTGGTTGACGAAAGGTGCGGATAACCATAAGGTAACCCCGCATGCCTCCTGACTTCACGGGTCAGGATGACAAAAGGTGCAGAAGACGATGTTAGTCTTCGAGCGTCAACGGGCTTGTTTTCCCCTGGTTGACAAAAGGTCCGGATAACCATAATGTAACCCCGCATGTCACCTGACTTCACGGGTCAGGACGACAAAAGGTGTAGAAGACAATGTTAGTCTTCGTGCGTCAATGGGCTCGTTTTCCCCTGGTTGACGAAGGGTGCGGGTAGCCATAAGGTAACCTTGCATGTCAGCTGACTTCACGGGTCAGGACGGCAAAAGGTGCAGAAGACGATGTTAGTCTCCGGGCGTCAATGGGCTCGTTTGCCCCTGGTTGACAAAAGGTGCGGGTAACCATAAGGTAACCCCGGATGTCACTTGACTTCACGGGTCAGGACGACAAAAGGTGCAGAAGATGATGATAATCTCCAGGCATTAATGGGCTCGTTTGCCCATGGTTGACGAACGGTGTGGTTAACCATAAGGTAACCCTGTATGTCACCTGACTTCACGGGTCAGGACGAAAAAAGGTGCAGAAGATGATGTTAGTCTCCTACCATCAACGGGCTCGTTTCCCCTAGTTGACAAAAGGTGCGAGTAAGTATAAAGTAACTCTGCATGTCACCGGACTTCACGGGTTAGGACGACAAAAGGTGCAGAAGACGATGTTAGTCTTCGCGCGTCAACGGACTCGTTTGCCCTTGGTTGACGAAAGGTGCAGGTAACCATAGGGTAACCCCGCATGTCACTTGACATCACGGGTTAGGTCGACAAAAGGTGCAGAAGACGATGTTGGTGTCCGCACGTCAACGGGCTCGTTTCCCTTGGTTGACGAAAGGTGCAGGTAACCATAAGGTAATCCCGCATGTCACATGACTTCACGGGTCAACACGACAAAACATGCAGAAGATGATGTTAGCCTCTGCGCGTCAACGCTCGTTTGCCCCCAGTTGACGAAAGGTGCGGGTAATCATAAGGTAACCCCGCATGTCACCTGACTTCACGGGTTAGGACGACAAAAGGAGCAGAAGATGATGTTAGTCTTCGAGCGTCAACGGGCTCGTTTTCCCCTGGTTGACGAAAGGTGCCGGTAACCATAATGTAGCCCCGCGTGTCACCTGACTTCACGGGTCAGGATGAAAAAAGGTGCAGAAGATGATGTTAGTCTCCGCACGTCAACGGGCTCGTTTTCCACTGGTTGACAAAAGGTGCGGATAACCATAAGGTAACCCCGCATGTCACCTGACTTCACGGGTCAGGAGGTCAAAAGGTGCAGAAGAAGATGTAAGTCTCTGCGCGTCAACGCTTGTTTGCCCCTACTTGACGAAAGGTGCGGGTAACCATAAAGTAACCCCGCATGTCACCTGACTTCACGGATCAGGACGACAAAAGGTGTAGAAGACGATGTTAGTCTTCGCGCGTCAACAGGCTCGTTTTCCCCTGGTTGACGAAAGGTGTGGGTAACCATAATGTAGCCCCCCATGTCACCTGACTTCACGGGTCAGGACGACAAAAGGTGCAGAAGATGATGTTAGTCTCCGCACGTCAACGGGCTCGTTTTCCACTGGTTGACAAAAGATGCGGATAACCATAAGGTAACCCCGCATGTCACCTGACATGACGGGTCAGGAGGTCAAAAGGTGCAGAAGAAGATGTAAGTCTCTGTGCGTCAACGCTAGTTTGCCCCTAGTTGACGAAAGGTGCGGGTTACCATAAGGTAACCCCGCATGTCACCTGACTTCACGGGTCAAGACGACAAAAGGTGTAGAAGACGATGTTAGTCTTCGAGCGTCAACGGGCTCGTTTTCCCCTTGTTGACGAAAGGTGCGGGTAACCATATGGTAACCCCGCATGTCACTTGACTTCACGGGTCAAGACGACAAAAGGTGCAGAAGACGATGTTAGTCTCCGCGCATCAACGGGCTTGTTTGCCCCTGGTTGACGAAAGGTACGGGTAACCATAAGGTAACACCGCATGTCAGCTGACTTCACGGGTCAGGACGACAAAAGATGCAGAAGATGATGTTAGTCTCCGCGCGTTAACGGGCTAGTTTGCCCCTGGTTGACGAAAGGTGCGGATAACCATAAAGTAACCCCCCATGTCACCTGACTTCACGGGTCAGGACGACAAAAGGTTGCAGAAGACGATGTTAGTCTGCGCGCGTCAACGCTCGTTTGCCCGTAGTTGACGAAAGGTGCGGGAAACCATAAGGTAACCCCGCATGTCACCTGACTTCACGGGTCAGGATGACAAAAGGTGCAGAAGACGATGTTAGTCTTCGAGCGTCAACGGGCTCGTTTTCCCCTGGTTGACGAATGGTGCGGGTAACCATAATATAACCCCGCATGTCACCTGACTTCACGTGTCAGGACAACATAAGGTGCAGAAGACAATGTTAGTCTTCGTGCGTCAACGGGCTCATTTTCCCGTTGTTGACGAAAGGTGCGGGTAACCATATGGTAACGCCACATGTCACTTGACTTCACGGGTCAGGACGACAAAAGGTGCAGAAGACAATGTTAGTCTTCGTGCGTCAATGGGCTCGTTTGCCCCTGGTTGACGAAACGTGCGGGTAACCATAAGGTAACCCTGCATGTCAGCTTACTTCACGGGTCAGGACGACAAAAGGTGCAGAATGTGGCGTCCCTAAACTAATGACTGGTTTGGTGGTAATGATTTAAATAACAAAAACCATGGTAGATTTTTTTTTCTTCTTTTCCCTTTTCATATCTTTCTCTTTTTCACAATAACTAGGTGTAGAAGGAAAATCCTCAGTATAAAGTCATGAATGGCCAGTTCACAACTCTATTCGGAGTCATTTCTTTCTTACCGCTCATAATTCTCTAAATTATTTTGCTGTTTCAAAAGGAAGAATATACCAGCCATTACTTTAGGTCGTCACGTGAAAATAAAAGGATAAAATACAATCGATAAACTCTTTTACAAATAAAGTTGCTAATGCTTTCTTTTCAAATAACAAGATTGATCATAAATGCATTCATCATTTAAAGCTGTCCAAAATATGGGAGTTTTACAAAATATATATAGTGTCATCTAGACCAAAGGTGTCCACAGTGGTGGCTTCAGCCACATGTATACAATCATCAAATTCCTATACATCAGGTCTACCCATACAAAAACAAAAGAGTAAACCTAACAGTCAGTCCTAGATACACCCACCCTCAAAAGTATACAAAACTAATCCAAAGAGCTGTCCACTAGGATGAAGAGCCTCCGCTGATCGCCATCTCCCCCGGGCCACTATCCTCCGTAGAGTTTGCCTCAGATGCCGACGTGACTTCCTCGGGAGAATCCACCTCAAGAAGTGGATCCTCATCACCCTCTAGAAAGTCAAGGGCATCCACAGCAGGCTCAGGAGGTAGCTCCTCCAGATCCTCATCAGGGTCTTCCTCGGATGACGTTACCTCGATCACTTGGACGGGCTCCACTAGACGATATGGTGTAGGCGTGGGTAGTATCCACTCCACCGTGCGCTGAAGCGTCCGTGCAGGTTCATCTGGATGCACCAAAGAAGTAGCCGTGAATCGAATGATGCCCCGAAATCGGCACCTCGTGTTGCCTTCGAGGGTCTCCCAAGCTCCCTCTAGGCACTCCATCTCTACTTGATCACGGATTAGCTGCGCCGCCATCACGATCTACAAGAAAGAAAAGAAAGGGGTAGAATCTTTCAAAAGAATCTAACTATGCCGCCGCACAATTCGTCTCATAACCACTACATGCAATTAAAAGGGGTATCTTAAGGCTTTTCATCTCTGGTAATCGATTACACAGACTTGGTAATCGATTACCAGAGGCTAAACTCGAATTACACAGCCTCAGAACATGAAATATGCAAAAATGCACTATGTAATCGATTACACATACCTGGTAATCGATTACCAGTGACCCATTCCTCTGTGTAATCGATTACACAGACTGGTAATCGATTACCAGAGGCTCCCTTAGCTTCCTGACTTCGTTTTCAAGCCTGGTAATCGATTACACCCCTTGGTAATCGATTACCAGAGACCATCTTAGCCTTCTGTCTTCATTTTTAAGCCTTGTAATCGATTACCCACCCTTGGTAATCGATTACCAGAGGCCACAACCATATATCACACAAAATTCACAGCTGGCCAGCCACCACAAGCCTCCTTGCTTTGTGGTCTTTGTTCCTTTTATCTGTTGACTGTCAGGAGCTCGCCTGTTTAGGTACATCACAGGTTCTCACTGACTGACTATGCCCGGGTTGGGTCGGGATTGGTCAAGCTTGGTTTTGGGCAATAGCACCCCGCCTGACGTCCCCAAGGTCTCCTGACCCCCGCGACATATCTCCAGGTACCACTCTGTGGTCAACGAATAAAAGCAGGAAGTTCACCCTTCTACACTTCCTCATCTCAAGCTTGTAGGATTATGGGGTACCCATCACATGTGGTACTAGGTGGCGGTCGGGCGATGGTGCACAACAAGTTTTCCACATCCACAAAGCACACATAAACCCACCATCCCCTGTTGCCCACCTCCAACTGAGGTCACGTACTCCCACGTAGCCCATATCCTCTTTTCTCTCAACACCGGGTCCCCATCAATCCTCCCAAGCTTCCCCAACGTCAAAGTAATACAACATTCGCACAGCACAAGCTATCACAGCCAAGCAAAACAGGGCAAAGGCAGAAAACTCTGCTCAAAACACCAACCAAAATCACAGCTTTTCTTACTTAAAGACTCCAGTAACAATTCCTTCGTTCCAATTCGTTAACCGTTGGATCGACTCGAAAATTTTACTGGAAGTCTCTAGTACTTAAGCCTACATTGTGACCGTTGGGATCTACTAGCAAACATCCAGAACTCATTCTGTACTACTCTTTCCACAGCCAACCACACACAAGCATTTTTCTGCACCAAGCCAAAATCCTGCTGCACCTATTTTGACAGCAAAATTCTGCATAAGTGCAGATTTCGAAAATCACCCTTCCTCTCATCCAATCTTGCCCAAATCAAATCCTACAAGTCCCAAATCATGTATCAATCATGTCTAAACCAAAGTCAAGCTTTAAAGCACAGCAACACAGAATCTAGGTGTCCAACACCCCTCAATTCAATGGGTTTTCTAGGTTTGAAAAGTGAAATCGAGAATGAGGTAAATTTGAAGCAAACTCTCACCTCACACCAGTCCATAACATCAATCTAAACTTGCTCAAACTGGATTTACGCCTAAAATCTCACCGAATCAAAATTTGACTCTTCCACACCCAAATTTGCCCTAGAAATGGCTCTTTGTTCACTTTGGTCATTTGTTTTTCTCTCTAGCACAGCCTAATCTTTCTCATAAGTCCTAAATGACATTTCAAGCTAGGATTAACTCACTTTAACCTCCATTTACCACAGAATCCAGAATTAACCTTCCAACTCTCAAAGCCTCACTCTTTTTCCACTCATAACATCACATTCTCACTTTCTAACCCTAGGTTAACTCTACCCTTCACCTCTATCAGTTTTCCATAAGCAATTTCAGCATACAAGCATCACAAACATCATCACAAAAACCCTAAAACAGAATGGGTATGTCTAACTCATCCAAACATGGCAAATTTCAACAAGCTTTCAACAAGAGTCCTCACAAATAATTATCATGAAACAGAAAACTAGCAAGACTACCCATCATATCTCCCAAAACCCCATACCCACGAAAATCAAGAGGGAAAGAAGTCCACCCAAACCTGAAATTTCGAAGTCCCACTCGTAGACACGCACTTCACGACCCCGAAAATGCCCTCCTTTCACGATTTGGGGCAGAAATGATGGCCAAAGGTTGAAGCTTTGTGTGGAGCTTCAATGGTGGATGAGGAAGAGAGAAAGCTACGTGAGAGAGGGAGAGAAAAGGCTTCTGAATTTTTTTGGGGCTGAGTGAGGAGAGAGAACATAGCTTTTTGGTTTTAAATAAAAGGGTTTTCTCTTTTTCTATTATTTTATTTAAGCAATGCCACATGTCTCCATTTGAGTGGATCCAAAAGGGCCCACTTTCCCTTTTGATTGTGACCCATACTCAGGCACAAAAAGTGAGAAAAACCTGACCCTTGAAACGCTAAAATCCCGCCTCGGTTTGCGTGTCGTTTCTCTAGTTCCAGTTCCTCGCGTTTCTCTGCGTCCGTCGGGGCCAGTTTTCGAAAGTAAGCAATATATATATCAAAATGCTCAGAATAAAACCCCGAGCGTGGTTCAGAGGTTGGTTTCGTTAAATTCTAATTCGCACGCAAAACGATGATTTTTAGACTAATTACTTAAGAATTAACCCATAACCTCCCAGTTATGGATTTCTCTTCCTTAATTAGCCTAACCCGCGTATCTTGCCCCCACTACTCCTATTTCTACCAAGAACATATATGCATATACACTGAATAATACTTATATATATATATAATCATTCAAAATCATCGTTTTCAAAAATTCCGGGTAGAAATTTCCAGGATGTCACAGAGAAGACGATGTTAGTCTCCGAGCCTCAATGGGCTCGTTTGCCCCTAGTTGACTAAAGGTGTCGGTAACCATAAAGTAACCCCGCATGTCACCTGACTTCACGGGTCAGGACGACA